>NC_132785.1:12324761-12626705 GCF_048418805.1 Vulpes vulpes
GCTCTTTCAGCCTCTCAGGAGGATTGTAGTCAGCATGCAGATGCAGGGTGATGAGAAGCCTGACCCTCAGACAGAAGCTGGCAAAGTATGCAGCCAAACCACTTTCAGAGAGAAACTGGGGGATGGGCTTTTGTTGTTGTTGTTGTTGTTGTTGTTTGTTTGTTTTTGCCTGTTCCCTCTACAGTGAGTCCAGGTGTATAGGCATGGAGAGTGGAGTGTTCACATGCATCTATAAAAAATTGCTTCTTTGGGAGGCACTTGGGTGGCTCAGTCAGTTAAGTGTCCAACTCTTGACTTCAGCTCAGGTTATGATCTCCGTGTTCTGGGATGATAGAACCTGCACTGAACACCCTCCTCGGGCCACACTCAGGGTGAAGTCTACTTGACGATTCTCTTTCTCTCCCTCTGTCCCTTTCTCTGCTCATGATCTCATTCTCTCAGAAAGAAAGAAAGAAAGAAAGAAAGAAAGAAAGAAAGAAAGAAAGAAAGAAAAAAAGAAAGAAAGAAAGAAAGAAAGTTGCTTCTTTGCTTGCCATGGTGCTGTAAGACTCATGAATGCAAACTCTGTTGGCTAGGTGTTTGGAGGGCCTATTTTTCAGGTGGCAGCCTTAGGTGTTGGGTGTTAAGATGCATGTGGATAGGCTCCTTGAAAGGAGAAGTAAGTGACTTGGCTTTATTGTTGGAATGAGCAGGAGGGAGAGGATGAGGAAAGGACTCCCTGGGTGATACCCTTAAAAGACAAGGTGCTAGTCTGACGCAACATCTTCCTTTAGGGAGAACCCAAGAGGTGAATGTTTCCTCCCAAATTTAAGGCATTGTGCAGGGGTAGGGGTTGATGGTGAGAGTGTGTCTCAGTTTATCATAACCCTTTTTGGTGTTGGTACTTTCTCAGTTGCCCAATGTGTAGGAGTCATTCACTAGTTTTTGAATTTCTCCCAGAGGAAATTGATCCAAAGGTAGCTACATATTTTGTATGTCTGTGGCAGGAGGGAAAGTCAGGAGCCCTTCAAGTGGCCATCTTCATGACATCTATCCTTAACTCTTGTGAGATGTTCACTTTGGTTAAAATTGTTTTTGCTAGTAGAAATAGAAACGAAATATATTATATATATTTCATATGTATATATATAAAACCATTCTTCTATAAATTATTGGAGATCAGTATGAAAATAATAATTTTTAGAAGGTATCAAATAGAGCATTTGTATCTAAACATATATGCCTTTTTTCTCGCCTTTCATTTCAAAATGAAATTTAGATGAAAAATATATTTTCAAAAACACAATTTAAACTATTTTGGAAAAGGATATAATGTATGTTTAAACAGGGTAAAAGAAAATTGAAAACCCTAACATCAAAAGACAATTATAAACCTTTATTGAAGTTTAATTATAAAAGAGATCCATGTTGGATGTGTTTATCAACTCATTAAATATGTTTTAATTCTGTACTTATAAATTTAAGGAATAGATTTCCTTTCTCATGTCGGGTGCTTGGGGAAATAACAAAGTAATAAGATAGTGTTTGAAGGAAAGTTAATTTAAGAAATTAAATTATCCAATACAATAAAGTTCACACTAAGTGACATTTAAGCAATACAACACAGTACTTAAGATGGTGTGTAGCTACTGTAAATTAATTTCCACTCTGGTTATTTTGCTAATTTATCTTGTTTAGCAAAATAACAGCAACATACCAGAGAACTGCTAAAACCTTTGTCATTGATTGATTGATTGATATTTTAGCTAAGTTACAGCTTTTACATCAACATATACCTGTTATAAGTGTTGCTGTTAAACATTGTATGCACATGGGTACTTCAGAATAATTTGGTAAATAAACAGTAGTTTCAAGACTAAAAAGGGATTTATCATTGAGCATATCATTGCTCAGGATATATGTATTTCTACTTCATTTCTTTTTATTTATCTCAGGCAAGTTGTTGCAGGAGAAACTCATGGTTTTAAGTTTCTTGTTCCATAAATGTAAGGTTGGGTATCAGCATTCAATAATATCTTAAATCTATGTGCTTTCTAAAATATTATAAACCTAGGCAACTAAATAAAGTGTATTAAGTGCTTTTTAAAAATGACAGATCTTAGCATAATAAAATCACATTTTTTTACTGTTTTTGAGCAAATTATTCAACTTGAGCATATCAATTTTACTCCCCAAACATTTAAATTTCATTTTCCCTATCATTTACAATATCCATTTAAATAAACATTTGAAGGAATGTTTGAGAAATGATGATATTTCACATATAAGCAGAAGTAGGAATAAGGTGGTGCCATATATTTGAGCATTCCATTTTTCTCCTGGAAAATGTAGAGCAAGAGCAAAACAAAAGGAAAAACTCCTCAAACCACATCTTCAGCAAAATTGGACAATCAAAACGTCCAAATTACTTAAAATTACATTAAAAGTTACCGATAGTAGCCATACTGGTGGACAGTAAGACACAAAGGTGTAAAGAGGTAGACTCAAACAAAAGGACCTAGCTATGTTAGATCTTGAAGTCACGATCAAGCAAATGTTCTTCCCCGGAAAAAAGAACCTCACCCTATACATGCACAGCACGGAGCTGAGCTGGTACTTTGCATGACATCATGGCAGGTGGAGACAGAAAAATCTAGGTTTGGTAAGGGACCAGGGATGGGAGGGCTGGGGAACTGAGGTAGAAGATTTTTGAAATTAAGTAGCCATTTTGGAAACCTTCAGTAGAAATGGCCAGTGAGTCAATGGGTAATTCAGCACTGAATCGAGAGTATTCCTAAAGCAAGTAAGTTTTGACAGTAGAAGAGGTCTACCTACACAGAGAAGCCATACTTTCATGAAACAATCCATGCCTGTAGGAACAGAGAAAGAAGCCCTTAAGCTGATGAAACAGGTAAACATTCCTGGCTTCACCTTCTACCATGGGAATTCTCTGCTAATAACTGAAATAGTAAAATTCAATTCATTTAAATAACAGTTACACCAAGATAAACATAGTATCCATATAGAGATACCACAAGAAAGAGATAAACAATATGAGTGCATTCACCAAATTCCTGAACCAAACACTGTAATTAAAAAAAAAACAAATGCTATGAGGCACCTGGGTGGCTCATTTGGTTAAGTGTCCAAGGCTTGATTTCAGCTCAGGTCATGACCTCAAGGTCATGAGATAGAGCCCCAGTGGGGCTCTGTGCTCATCGCCAAATCTGCTTGAGATTCTCCCTCCCTCTGCCTCTAAATAAATAAACAAACAAAGTCTTCAAAAAACAAAGTATTGGCTCATGCAGTTGGAGGCCAAGAAGCCACACAATCTGCCATTTGTGAGCTGAGAAAACCGGTGTTCTAATTCAGTCTAAAAGCCTGAGAACTAGGAGTGCCAGTGTCTCAGGGCAAGAGTTTATTGTCCTTCCTCCATCTTTTGTTCTGTTCAGGACCTCAATGAACTGGGAGGTGTCCACCTCAACTGGTGGAAGCTGCCAATTAAAATGTTAATCTCCTCTGGAAATGGACTCACAGACCCCCATCCCCCACCGAATAATATTTTTTTTCCATATGCCTGGTCATCCTTCAGCTCAGTTAAGTTGACACATGACCACAGAATTAAAAGAAAACCAGGAGGATAGTATCACAAAATAGAATACAATTGTTATGGCTCTATGTAGAAATCATTTCAATGACAAAAGATAAATGAGAGAAGAGGGGAGAAATGCAGAAAGTAGAATAAGATCTTTATAAATTGCAATGCCCTGGGAGGGCAGAAAGAGGTATGTTAGTGATGGGAGTCAAAATTCTTAGTAAATACTGTACACTCATATGCCTCTTGGTGAAATATCATATTTGAAGAAGAAGTTGAAGAATTAACTTTGCAGAGTCTTTAGAATTGGAAGACAAGAAAAAGAAAGAAACATAGAAAGAAAGGAGGGAAGGAGGAAAGGAGGGTTCCCTCCAGGTTCCTGATTCCAGTCTCATATTCTTCTCCTCACCACAACTTCTTCTTCAGATAGATAGGGGCAATGCATTTTTTTTTCCACTGAGTTACTGTGAAAATTAAAATATTTATTCACCCCCAGAAAAAAAATTATGATTTTATTTTATTTAAATAGATGTACATTGAGAGAGAGCCCCGGTTCTACTGCACTTCTACTCTCTGGTTGAGAGGATGCTATATTACTACTACATATTCAACTGGTAATAGATCAGGGCATTAGCTTAACTTCAAAACTGTTTAAATATTATCTTACTTTTGAACAAAAAATTGTTTCCTTCATTCTTTTCTTCCTTCATTTCCATTTTCATTCTTTTGTTTTCTTCATTTCTAATGCTGCTACAAAATCAGTCCTTGGCAGCTACTCCTGCTTACTTGAAATATGCAAAATCTGTGATTTCCAGACACGGTGCTTTTTTTTGTCTGAGTATATCTTCCAAGTATATTTTATCTTAACATACCTCTGACCTGTAATTAAATAGAATTCTGTCTTTAATTTGTTTCTGATAGTGATGCATCATTAGTATATCAGCACAGAGATGGTACGCCAGTATGACACATTATCAAACATGACGGAGTGCTGATATTATCTTGAAACAATAGAGGGAATGTTTTCTGAATAGCTGGACTTCATTATGAGCAAGAGAAAGGGTAGGGACTTGCAAGGACAAAAAGACAACAGTGAAACTTTTGCAACTTCATTCTCAAGGACTAATATCTTTTGCCAATCAGTCTAGAAGTAAAAAGTCAAACAAATTTTACAGTCAACATTTAGCTTGGAAACTAAAGAGTAAAACAAACTTGACATTGAAAATGACCTGCATTGTGTTTAAACTTCCTGCCTTCTTAGGACAGTGAACCCCGTGACAAACAGGCAGACCTTAAACACACGATGATCTTATCTTTCAAATTATAATTTTTTTTACTAATATTATCATTGATTTGACATGCTCTTGGTGACAATACCTAATTTATTTTGAAACTCAAATGACATTAATGGAGAACATAAGAATTTGATGTTTACCAAAATGGATCATAGGTTAAAATAAAGTTGAGACACGCTTGTTTGAACATACATTGGAACTTTAATTATAAAATGATTATCAAAACTTAAATGCACTAATATCTTTCTCAGCTAGCTTCCTGAGAAAGATGAATATATGCTGTGCAATTGATTAGTTTATGACGTTGAATGTATATAGATGCAAAAAAAAGAGGGAAGGGAGTACCGGGGAATTATCCAAATTTCTGACCATATCATTGTATTTTTCCCATCTTCATCTTTTCAAAAACAAGAGGTTTTTTTTTTTTGTTTTTTTTTTTTTGTTTTTTTTTTTTTTTTACTTTTTTCCTCATTTACAAATGACTGTATAAGTAATTTGCCTTTCAAAATTCCAGAATTTTGTTTGATTTCCAGAATTTCCAGTATGGTGCTTGGTTGACTTGGTATGGTTTTAATCACATTAGTGAAATGGTAAATTATAAACCAAAAATGGACACATTTACTACAATTTGCAATGTAGGATATTTTACAGGGATAAGTGCTTTATTCTGAGGCATTATACATCACGGTCAAAACAAGGACCTGGGTTCATGTTGTAAAGAATAAGCATAGCAAGATACAACACAAGTCAGCTTTAACAGCTATCAGTCATTTATTCCTGTCAACAAGCTAAGTGGCAACTGTGAAAAATCAAGAGGTGAAAGGGGGTGGATGTGTCTTTCTCCCTACCTAGGCTACCATTCAGTCCCAGCTGCTGATCTAATAGTGGTGACTTGTTCCTTCAGCTGACAGCCTCCCCATCTGTGCAAAGGGTTGGAGCTGCCTCATAACAGGTGACAGTTCCTGAAAGAGTCCAGTGCGCTAGGAGAGATTCAGAATTAAATCTTTTCTACTAGCAGGAAGTCTAGGTATTTTGGTGAATTTCACTTTTTTTGACTCACAATTGCTTCAACTGCTAATTTATACCCCAAATTACATACAGCACTCCATCATTCATTTTATGAGTTGTTAACTGCTGGAGCACCTGGGTGGCTCAGTCAAGCCTCTGACTTGATTTCAGCTCAAGTCATAATCTCAGGGTCATGAAATTGAACCTAGTGTTGGGTTCTGAGCTAGACCTTGAGCCTGACTAAGATTTTCTTTCTCCCTCTGAGCCTCCCCAGTGCTCTGGCTCTCTTAAGAGAGATTGAGAGAGAGAGAGAGAGAGAGAGAGAGAGAGATCTTACTATTTCTATAATTTACTATTTTTATTAATACTTTCTGGTCTTTCTTTTTTTTAATTGGAGTTCAATTTGCCAACATATAGCATAACACCCAGTGCTCATCCCATCAAGTGCCCCCCTCAGTGCCCGTCACTCAGTCACCCCCACCCCCCGCCCACCTCCCTTTCCACCACCCCTTGTTCATTTCCCAGAGTTAGGAGTCTCTCATGTTCTGTCTCCCTCTCTGATATTTCCCACTCATTTTCTCTCCTTTCTTCTTTATTCCCTTTCACTATTTTTTTATATTCCCCAAATGAATGAGACCATATAATGTTTGTCTTTCTCCGATTGACTTATTTTACTCAGCATAATGCCCTCTAGTTCCATCCACATCAAAGCAAAAGGTGGGTATTTGTCGTTGCTAATGGCTGAGTAATATTCCATTGTGTACATAAACCACATCTTCTTTATCCATTCATCTTTCGATGGACACCGAGGCTCCTTCCACAGTTTGGCTATTGTGGACATTGCTGCTAGAAACATCGGGGTGCAGGTGTCCCGGCGTTTCATTGCATCTGTATCTTTGGGGTAAATCCCCAGCAGTGCAATGGCTGGGTCAGAGGGCAGATCTATTTTTAACTCTTTGAGGAACCTCCACACAGTTTTCCAGAGTGGCTGCACCAGTTCACATTCCCACCAACAGTGTAAGAGGGTTCCCCTTTCTCCGCATCCTCTCCAACATTTGTGGTTTCCTGCCTTGTTAATTTCCCCCATTCTCACTGGGGTGAGGTGGTATCTCATTGTGGTTTTGATTTGTATTTCCCTGATGGCAAGTGATGCGGAGCATTTTCTCATGTGCTTGTTGGCCATGTCTATGTCTTCGTCTGTGAGATTTCTCTTCATGTCTTTTGCCCATTTCATGATTGGATTGTTTGTTTCTTTGGAGTTGAGTTTAAGAAGTTCTTTATAGATCTTGGAAACTAGCCCTTTATCTGATACGTCATTTGCAAATCTCTTCTCCCATTCTGTAGGTTGTCTTTTAGTTTTGTTGACTGTATCCTTTGCTGTGCAGAAGCTTCTTATCTTGATGAAGTCCTAATGGTTCATTTTTGCTTTTGTTTCTCTTGCCTTTGTGGATGTATCTTGCAAGAAGTTACTGTGGCCGAGTTCAAAAAGGGTGTTGCCTGTGTTCTCCTCTAGGATTTTGATGGAATCTTGTCTCACATTTAGATCTTTCATCCATTTTGAGTTTATCTTTGTGTATGGTGCAAGAGAATGGTCTAGTTTCATTCTTCTGCATGTGGCTGCCCAATTTTCCCAGCACCATTGAAGAGACTGTCCTTTATCCAGTGGATAGTCTTTCCTGCTTTGTCGAATATTAGTTGACCATAAAGTTGAGGGTCCACTTCTGGATTCTCTATTCTGTTCCGTTGATCTATGTGTCTGTTTTTGTGCCAGTACCACACTGTCTTGATGACCACAGCTTTGTAGTACAACCTGAAATCTGGCATTGTGATGCCCCCAGCTCTAGTTTTCTTTTTTAATATTCCCCTGGCTATTCTGGGTCTTTTCTGATTCCACATAAATCTTAAGATGATTTGTTCCAACTCTCTTAAGAAAGTCCATGGTATTTTGATAGGGATTGCATTAAATGTGTAAATTGCCCTGGGTAGCATTGACATTTTCACAATATTAATTCTTCCAATCCATGAGTATGGAATATTTTTCCATCTCTTTGTGTCATGTCTTCCTCAATTTCTTTCAGAAGTGTTCTATGGTTTTTAGGGTATAGATCCTTTACCTCTTTGGTTAGGCTCATTCCTAGGTATCTTAGCTTTTGGGTGCAATTGTAAATGGGATTGACTCCTTAATTTCTCTTTCTTCAGTCTCTAGGTTAGTGTATAGAAATGCCACTGACTTCTGGGCATTAATTTTGTATCCTGCCACACTGCCGAATTGCTGTATGAGTTCTAGTAATCTTGGGGTGGAATCTTTTGGGTTTTCTAAGTAGAGTATCATGTCATCTGTGAAGAGGGATAGTTTGACTTCTTCTTTGCCAATTTGAACACCTTTTATTTCTTTTTGGTGCCTGATTGCTGAGGCTAGGACTTCTAGCACTATGTTGAATGCAGTAGTGAGAGTGGACATCCCTGTCTTGTTCCTGATCTTAGGGGAAAGGCTCCCAGTATTTCCCCATTGAGAATGATATTTGCTGTGGGCTTTTTGTAGATGGCTTTTAAGATGCTGAGGAATGTTCCCTCTATCCCTACACTCTGAAGAGTTTTGATCAGGAATGGATGCTGTATTTTGTCAAATGCTTTCTCTGCATCTATTGAGAGGATCATATGGTTCTTGGTCTTTCTAGTGCTTTCTCGAATGTTTACAATTTTATTTTATTTGTTTTATATTTTTTATTTAAAGATTTTATTTATTTATTCATGAGAGACACAGAGAGAGGGAAAGACATAGGCAGAGGGAGAAGCAGGCTCCCTGCAAGGAGCCTGATATGGGACTGCATCCCAGGAGCCTGGGATCATGCCCCGAGCTGAAGGCTGATGCTCAATCATTGAGCCACCCAGGTGCCCCAAGTACAGAAGGTGCTTCATCCCTTGTGCCACTTGTTCATATTTGCACCAGAGAGTCTTACAAGTGGCTCTTTTCATCTCTCTAGGTGCCTATTGATCTTTTTAGTAGTACCATCATCACATCAAAGCCTCCTCTAATTTCACTGTGGTAAAGAAAGAAGAAACTGGAAGGTTTTGTACACAAAATTAATTGATATGGTCCTGAACCTACACATATCACTTCTGTCAAGGTCGTTGGGTCAAATTAGATGCAGATACTTTCCTGAATGTGACAGGGCTAAGGAATTGAGTGTTTATGGACCAGAAGGGAAGAAAAAGCAGATATTGATGAACACTACTGCTGTCTATCATATCGCAAGGACATTTGCAATCATGGATTCCTGATACAAATTTCAAGATCTTAAAACACAAAGTATTTACATAAAGAAATTCTATGATGACGAAGGAAAGCCATTTAAAATTGCATTTGGGGGGCACCTGGCTGGCTCATTCAGAAGAGCATGTGACTCTTGATCTCAGGGCTGTGAGTTCGAGTCCCATGTTGAGTGTAGAGATTACTTTAAAAAATTTAAAAAATTAAAAAAAGAAATTAAATAAAATTAAATTTTGGCATGGTAGGCAAAACAAAAAAATGCATTACTACTATTAAGTACATTGATCTTTTCTAAATTGAGATTTTTAAGCACATTTCATCTGATATATTTAATCAAGTATATTAAACCATATTGATGAGCACAAAACTAATTTAGGCATATTATATCACATATTTTATACTTAACTTTAGTATACTTAATTATTCTTAAAAATTAATAATTATTTGCATCCATGTTTAAAAGCCACAATAATGTATGTCCCTTCATTATAATCTGAAGCCATATAGTATCTTTATCCATAGGTAATAGCAACTATTGAAAAGTCCATTTTATTGGTTTTCATGAACATAGCACCAATAGAGAAATAGCATCAATAGATAAAAAGCATTATAATATATAATGCTTTGAGGGGATCCCTGGGTGGCTCAGCAGTTTAGTTCCTTCCTTCAGCCCAGGTCGTGATCCTGGAGGCCTGGGATCGAGTCCCTCATCAGCTCTCTGCATGGAGCCTACTTCTCCCTCTGCCTGTGTCTCTGCCTCTCTCTCTCTCTCTCTGTCTCTCATGAATAAATGAATAAAATCTTTAAATACAAAAATAAAATAAATAAAATTATATAAAATAATGCTTTGAGGTATTATCATATTAAGGCTATTTCTAAAGAAGCCTTAATACCTGGTTTACTTATTTCAAATGATTTCAGTTGCAAAGACCTTTCCCTGTACAACCCCAGGCTTTAAATTCCTCTGTCTCTTCCTGTTGTTAATTAGTTATATTTATGGAGCTTAAATTCTCAGAAAATAAACCAATAAAGCAATCCTCCCATAGCAGTTTTTCTTTTATACATATATATGTATATATATAATTTATCAACACAATAAATGTGCTCTCTATATATGTTTAAGTAAGTCATGAAATAATTTCAGCCTGAGCTTCACAAATTTCATAATATGGATCAACCCATGCTAAAGATTAAAACTTAATTATATAACAATTTTGAACTTTCTCAGATACTCATGATCAAAATAGTTTTTATTTGTTCAGCTTCATCCATTGTTCATTTCTCAGATGACCTTTGTGAAAAGTTAACATTCTACTGCTTGCTTTTTTTCTATAAACACCTAATTATGTGACTGTTTATGTATAGTATGTGTTATGCATAATGAAATGAATAATTTGTCTCTATTTTTATTCTGCCATTAGTCATTCTTATGTGATTCTAATTAGTCTTTTCAATTATGTAGTCTTTAATATGAGCTAAACTCCACCATATATAGAGATTACAAAGTATGAATAAATGAGTTTGAGTGTTAAAAATATTCTAAATGAGTAAAAGAAATACGAATTTCTGGTGTTCACTAAATTGTTAGTGAAACTAATATCTACTTTTTTCATCCCACAAAGTAAGCCATGTATAGAAAATATCTGAGTATTCAGGTATTTAATAGAAAATTAAGGAAGAACACAACATAGAGCAGTTTCTGAAATGTGGCTGATATGTTCAACTGAAGATGAAGTTACATATTTGTAGGACTCCATAAAATTGATATGAAAAACACAAAAAATCCCCTTGGAGAAGAAATTTCAGTACATTAAACAGAAAATAGTCAAATAAAACCCAACACATAAGGAAACAAGATAGCAGAGAATGACCTCCAACAATGTGGACTTTAGATTAACAAAGACAGTTTATTTTAAGAGGCTTTTGAGAAAAGGAAGCACTGTTGATGAAATCAATCTGAAAACTTGGGATGATTTTTCAGACCTAAATCTTCAGCAAATATAATATGAATGATAAGGTAATGAAAGTTATCTTTTTGACTCAGGAACTAGACAAGGACATCAATGATTATCATTTCTTCTCAACTTCAATTTCTCTCTTTCTTTCTTTTTTCTTTTTTTTTTTCTACTAATCATTTCAACCAGTGAGGATAGGCAATATAAAATAAATAAATCAAACATTTGAAACTGTATTCACAAATGATATAATTTTATACCTAACAAAAATTTCAAATTTTAGCTGGAAACATTTACTATAATTAACAAGAGAGTTAGGGAAGTAGCTGGAAGATACAAAGAAATTGTAAAAAAAAAAAAAAAAAAGTTATATTTTTATCTACAAGCAATAAAAATTAGCAAGTAGAATTTTTTAAATGCTATTGATAAAAGCAACCCAGAATATGAAGAATCAAAATGAGAAGTATATCATGTTTACAGATCAAATTAGTCAATAATATGAAGATGGAATTTCTTCCCCAAATAAGTCCATAGGTTCAAATAAATTATTAAAATACTCATGACTTTTTATTTTATTTTTAAAGATTTTATTTATTTACTTATCAGGACACACACACACACACAGAGAGAGAGAGAGAGAGAGACAGAGAGAGAGAGAGAGAGAGAGCAGAGACATAGGCAGAGGGGAGAAGTGGGCTCCATGCAGGGAGCCTGATGAGTGACTAGATCCCGGGATTCTGGGATCTCACCCTGGGCCAAAGGCAGTCGCTTAACTGCTGAGCCACCAGGCATCCCTACTCATGACATTTTTTAAAAATGGGACATAATTAATTAGCTGATTCTAAGTATATTTGGAAATGAAAAAGATCAAGAAAAGACAATATGTTCTTGGGGAGGGGTGATGTATTTGAAAGATTTTCTCCACCAGCTATCAAGACCTAAAGAGCTCTGTTATTTAAGACAATCAGATGCTGATATCAGGCTAGAGAAAGATGATGGGACAAAGTGAAGAAGCCAGAAACAGACCTCTGCCTTTTTAGAGACAAATTTTTAATGCAGCAGTTTGCAGATTATAGGGGAAAGGACGGACTTTTCAATTAACACTGCTAGGATATTTGGGTAGTAAATACATTTTACAAAGTGGGAATCCTACTTCATACCATATGTGAAATTCCATTCCAAAGAGAATAAATACCAATATGTAAAATAAAATCTATGAATATTTTAGAAAATAGAATATCACCATGATTTCAAGGCAAAAATTATATTAAAACAGAATACAGAAATTATAAACATTAAGAAAGTTAACCTTTAGGACTCATAGGTGGCTCAGTAGGTTAAACATCTGCCTTCAGCTCAGGTCATGATCCCAGGGTCCTGGGATAGAGCCCTACATTGGGCTCCCTGCAAGATGGGCAGCCTGCTTTTCTCACTTGTGCTCTCTCACATATTCTCTTGCTTTCTCTCTCTCAAATAAATAAATAAAATTTTAAAAAAAAGTTAACAATTCTGACTGTCTTAGAATTAAGAATTCTTTTTATTAAAATTAACATTATGGAAAAAATGAGAGAAAATACTTTCCACTCAGAATCAACAAAGGACAAGGATCAAGAATATATTAAACATTTCTACAAATGAATAAGAAAACAGACAAACCAAGAAAAAATTTATCAGCAAAATACTTTTGATATTTCAAAATGGAAAATATAAATGGGCAATATGTTCAAAAGTACTTAGTATTTTTAAACATAAAGTGAAAATTACAACCATGAAGAGATTTTCCTAGATTCATTTCAGAATGACAGAAAAATGAAAATTGGATAATACTAAATATTAGAGATCATGTGGAACATAGATAAATTTCATACCTTCTCAGTAGTGTAAATGCCACAGGTGATATGGAAAACAAGTTGGCCTTACCTAGAAAAGTTGAAATATCTCCCAGCACTTCAACTACTAAGTACCCTAGAGAAGCTCATGTAAGTGAACACCAGAATCCATGCACAATAATAATTATACAAACCTTGCATGAGAAATTCCCAAACAGGAAGTAAACTAGATGCTCATCAATTATCAACTACAAAATAAACCAATAAACAGAGACACATTCTGTAACGGGTTACCAAAGAGAAAGGCTAAGGAGGGAAATAGGGTCATCTACAACTCTGTGGTTTGATCTCAAAAGCATAATGAATGAAAGAAGCAAACTTAAGAGAATACTCATAATACTATTCCAATCACAGAAAACTCAAAGGGCAGGAAAAAAATAAAACGATATTATTTAGGGTTGTATACATGTGTAATAGCACAGAAAAACAAAGCAACGAATGAATAAAACAAAAGTCAAAAAATAGTCCTTGCTTTGAGAGGGAAAATAGGAGTGTTTGATTATTGAGGGACATTTACGAGGTTTCTGGGATACACATGTAATGTTCTACTTCTGGATTTGAGTACAGTAAATTCCTTATGTATTTAACTGTACATAGGTGGTTTCTATGCTTTTTTGGTCTATGTATTATTTCACAATAAAGAGAAGACAAACCACTTACTTCAAAAGACTGTTGTGATATGGAGAATCAGATGTGTTAATGCTCATGACAATCCTCTTAGTTTAGTAACTGATATAAGAAAAAAGACAAAACCACTCTTTTTATTGTTATCAGCAACCAGTGATGACTGTAGTTGCTTACACTTTGAGAAACTGAGTTGTTGATGTACCCAAACATACAGAAGATAAAATGTGAATCAGAAGTTGCAGACTATATTTTATAAGTATTTAATTCACTCCTTTACCTGTACTTTCAACAATTATTATTACCTCCCATGTGCAAGACATCTTTCTTAGTGAGGTGCACACACACAGGTAGATAATAGTGCCTGCACTCAATCAGGACCTCGGTTCCTAGGGAGCTTATAACCACTGCAAGATAAGTGATTTTAGACAAGTAAATCAACATTTCTAGAAGATAATTTGATGAGTACTATGGAAGAAATAAAACTGAAATATGAGATGGAAAGCAGCTGAAGCACCGCTGTAAGTCAAATGTAAGGAACAGCCTAACAGATATATGAGGAAGTGATGATATTTAAACAGATTCTGAATATGGAAGGTATTTTAAGAGCATTGACATAGGATAAACTCCACCAGATGTCAAAATCTTTTATAAATTATAATTTTTAATATTGGTCCAAGGCTAGATAGAAAGATCAGTGAAAAATAGGAGAGAACTTAGAAACAGTCATTTAAGAAATGAATGAGTTTATTTGTAGATTGCAGAAAGAATGATAAACTTTCCAATAAAGAGGACCAAGATATTCAGATAATAAGTACATAATAAAGTTGAGTCCCAGTTCATAAAATATGCAAAATTTAAAACACCTGCTTGAAAATTTGCTCTTCAAGGGTAGATACCTTTCTTGTTTTGTCCAATGATAAACTTCAAGTGCTCAAAACAGTACCAGGCTTATGGTACTGGTCAATAAATGTTTGTAAGACAAATGAGAGCAACTAGGAAATACCACTAAATTTGAAATATGTATCAAATTTGAAATCTTTATTTCAACAATTACATTTCTAAAACTTTATGTTTCAGAAATAGATTTGAGGGAGTCAATATACCTACAAAATAAATGCTTGTAATGCTAAAATTATACACGCTATATTTGTCCCTTATTGGATATAGTTTAAATAAAATATTAATTTTATATAATAAAATATTATATATATTTATGACAAATATATATAATAAAATATTCTTCAATTATCAAGAGCCATTTAAGCCTACACAAACTTATCTGAAAAATTATCTATGATATGCAGTTGAAAGAAAAGTCAAATTGCATAACATTATATTTCATATGAATACATTTATTTAGAAGATTTTTTTATTCTTTTGTAGTAATCATACATTCATGCATATGAAAACATGTGAAAAACTAAACCAAATATTCATATTAATAATCATGATTGTCACGAGTGGCTTTTCTAAATGTTTAAAGTTACTAATTGGTCAAATTATTATATATAGTTAGAATAATTTAAAAACTAAGTATCAGTTTTATACATTTGGTACTAGGATTATTTTAAAGGTCAGTCAGTAGGTGGATATGCTTTTTTAGAAAAAATAAGTACTAGAAATTAATTTCTTATATGGGGTTTGATATCCTTAAAGTATTAAAAAACATAATTCACATTAGAAAGTATGCATTTTCTTATATTGTTTTAATTCCCTTTCTCTTTGGTCAAATTAAACATAATCTTCAAATTATGAAAAGGAGAGAGTCGAAACAAATCTGTTTATTCCTGTAAAAATTTCTCAGACAGCCTACAATAAGCTCTTATGGAGTCTTTTGTTTAACTGTAGCTCTTGTTACAAGAAAAAAATGGTCATAGGAAATAGTATAATGGGTTCTAAGTATAGCTTTGGAGCTAAAGTTATCCCATAGAAGTTTTACTTTTCAACTGCAGATTATTCACAATCCTGAAGTGTTTTTACTTTTAAAATATTTGTCTTGGGTCATTCTGTATGACCCCTTTGTATAAGAATAGTTCTGCTTAAAAAAAAAAAAAAAAAAAAAAAAAGCTTTGCCTGGTCTTATAGGCATATACTAAGTAGCATTAATTTGACTTTGTTGGAGGTCTCTTTCACCCAAGATAAAGTTAATCATACCTTGGATGACTGTTCATTTGGAGAAGGAAATAAGAAAGAAGAAAGCCTACTAGGTAGTCTTGTTTTTGTAAGTATTGCGAAATATATATATGTTTAGCAGCTATCAGAGTCATTATTCTACCAACAGAAAGTTTAATGTAATGAGTAGAAAGTTTTGTAGAATGAGTCTTTCTCTAAATGAATATATTTTGCACATGAGATTTTAAACACATCCTGTTAGACTTCCTTCCTCTCCCCCTCCTTCCCTTTGTCCCTTTCCCTTCTGCAGTCCTGCTCATTTTTTCTTTTTCTCTTTCTCTCTTTATCTCTCTTTCTTCTTTCCTTCTTTCTTTAATCTGGAAGAGAACTATTACATAAATAATATATAAAATAATATTATAAATAATAAATAATATTACATAAATAAATGTAAGCACTATAATAATTTTGGTACCTATATATCAATGTTTAAGATATTCTTGTGAAAATTAATTGTAGATTGGAGTTTATAATGGGAATCCAAATGCACTTAGGCAAGTACTTCTGAATTTCATGCCACGTCTTAATACATTTATTAGTATCAGGATATACTTCAAGCCATAGTCAGTATACTTTTTTATTGTAGATAAGAAGGTAATGTTTTTCTCTTTAGTGTCATATCAAGAGCTTTTGAAAAACTAATAAATAGAGCTAGCTTCATCTATGAGCCCTCAAGTATTGTTGAATTGGAAAGACCACATGAGTTACTGAAAGATATGCTAGGATATCCTTGAATATTTCTGATAGTTGTGTTGAGACTCTACGCAACCAACTACGACTTTGTTACTCTCATCAGACTCTGCCTGATGATCAGGGCAATCCTACCATCTCTCTTAGCTTGAGCAGACATTAGGTAGGTTTCTGCTTTTATGTCCTGACCTCCTTTTCCTTAGAGCCTTTACTTTAAACAACTTGTCAATATAAATTATTTCTCCACCACTTTGAAATATATGTCAATCTTTAAAAAGCCTCTTGCCAGTTTTAAAACCCAGGAATGCTTTCTCAGTGGTCTAGGAGCCATACCTCTGAAATACAATCATCAAAGAAGATAGTGCTCTATCTCTACATGTCCGTAGGAGGGTAGGAGCCTATAACTTCAGTGGGTATCTGCTCTATCATAAAACTTGTCCCTGTCATGAATGTAAGGGACTGAGTAAAGCCAATTAGCGGACACAGGTGGTCACCTTTGACTGTTTCACTCTGGTGCGATTTTTACTCTGATACTAACTCCCCAAAATGTATAGTATATATTTCAAACAAGGCAATGAGAGAAATGGAAATTATATAATGGTAAAATATGGTATTTCTAAATGAAATTACGAAGAATAGTTTCATTTTGGGTTGACTCCTGAGGCAAGGGTGGGATGGAGAGGGAACAGTTATCTTCTTTTGATGTTGAGGGGGTGTTAGTATTTTAATAAAACAAACAGGACTATGAAGAATTGTCTTTTTTATTTTTTTGCAGAAATATTTCTGTATTTTGTGGAACTTTAATTCACAGTTTAATAAATAAATTTTCTAAGTCCTAAAGAGCAAGATCAATAATTCTTTGTACTGGTGAGCCATCTGTCGGGAGTGCAGATGGTATAAAAGAGGTAAGACTCGTGCACTGAGTTGCATAGTTGTTGAGGGCTAACTTTTGCCAAATGGAAGACTTGAACAAAAAGATGGAACTGGGCAGCATCTGTACATTCAAAAATAACTCCTATGTGTGGATAAGGCATTTCAAATACATATATAGATACATCTGCCCTCTCCCAACTGGAGTGAAACACAAGCAACACCCTGTTACCAGAGGAAGAAAAACATGTGAAATTAGTATTTAGGTTAAATCTCTTAAATAATGCTGAATTGTCATGTTTGTTCTAAAAATATTTAACCTCACAAATCGTATAATTATACAGTGTAAGTAGTCCCATATAGCCAATATGGGGAGGTAGATATGGATTTTAAAAATGTAATATATAATTCCAAAAGATTTTTGAAGAGTAAAGTTTAAATCAGATTAAAACAAAATCATGAGGTACCTGGGTGGCTCAGTCAGTTAAGTGTCTGACTCTTGGTTTTAGCTTGGGTCATGATGTCATGCACTGTGGGACTGAGCCCCTTCTCAGGCTCTGCACTCAGTGAGGAGTCTGTTTGAAATCTTGTCATTTGCAATGACATGGATAGAGCTACAGTGTATTGTGCTAAGTGAAATAAGTCAGTCAGAGAAAGACAAATACCATATGCTTTCATTCATATGTGTGTTTTTTAAAGAACAAACCAATGAATACGAGGGAAAGAAAAAGAGAGAAAGGCCAACCACAAAACAGACTTTTAACTATAAAGAACGCACTGAAAGTTCCTGGAGAAGAGATGGGCTGGGGATGGGCTAGATGGGTGATGTGTATTAAGGCGGCACTTGTGTTGAGCACTAGGTGTTATATGTAAGTGATGAATCACTGAATTCTACTCCTAAAATTAATATTGCACAATATATTAACTGACTGAAATTTAAATAAAAATGTGAAACAACAATAACAACAAAAATAAATAGTTACAAATCTTGAAATAAAAAAAAATGGAAGAAATCTATCAGATAATTTCATACCACAAAAAGCTAACTACAAGAAACTAGAAAAAAATCAGAGTAGATAGGCTTTAAAAAAACTGTTGGAGATAAGGAGCACTACTACATAGTAATAAAATATATTGATTACTACACAGTAAATAAGTATAATCATAACAGATAAATAGCACCAAATACAGCAGCCTCTTCTCTCTTCCCCCTATCTCAGTTATTAATGGAATTACACATAATTAATAGATAAAATATAAATTGCTAAGAATATAGATGATTTTAATTTCACAATTAAAAAACTCAATTTAATGGCCACTCATATACTCTTGAATGTGGTAATTAGAAAGCTGTGTTCTTCTTAATTTTATTTGGAATACTAGTGAAAAAGAAAAGCATTTTACGCCAAAGAGCAAGAGTCATCAAATTTCCAAGTATCAGTTTATACAATCCAACTTTTCTGAATACAACTAAAGTAAATCAAAACATAATGTTTAGAAAGTAGCTTAAAAGACTCTTAAACATAGATAAAATATTTTATAGGTAATGAGTTAGACACATAAGTAGTCATAATGGAACTTAAAATTAACTGGAATTAAGAATAATGAAAACTCTATAAATTTTAGAAGCAACTAAACTTTGAGGGAGAAGTATGGTCTTAAATTCAACCAAGAGGGAAAGCTGATTTTTTTTTAAGATTTTATTTATTTATTCACAAGAGACAGAGAGAGAGAGAGGCAGAGGGAGGAGAAGCAGGCTCCCTACAAGGAGCCCCATGTGGATCTCAATCCCAGGACTCCAGGATCACACCCCGAGACAAAGGCAGATGCTTAACCACTGAGCCACCCAGGAGCCCCCAAAAAGTTGATTTTTCAATGGTGTATGGAATCCAGCTTGAAGAGTAAGGGTAAAAAACTAAGTAAAATAGTAAGAAAAAATAATAATTAAATGAGAAATTATTGAAAGAAAACAAAACCCATGAAACAAAACAGTAAAATTTAGTATTTGGAAAATAAATGTTTGGGGAAAAAAAGAAAAGAAATGTTTGGGAGAATTTATGAAGAAAATTTAAAAAATGAGCGAAATATACCAAATGAAAATTTTATATGAATACTAGTTATCAAATAAAATTAAGAGATAGTATAACAAAGGATAAGTATGATCAATCATAAGTCATAAATTTGAATTTATGGAATAAAACTTCAAAACGAGCTCAAAAGGAAATAACAAACCACGTTTTTCCTCTGAATCAAATAGTGATTTGCACAAATAAAATCTGTCATCTGGTCAAAAATTAAAGTAATTATTTTTTGAACTTCATTAATATGTATATTGAAAGTTTACAATTCCAAAAATCTCACAAATTTAGCTGGCTATGTGTATCTCCAAAATCAAAATACAAGATGTTTATGTCACCACAGAATATACTCATGCCCTTTGCAATCATTCTGATATTTCTGTGCCCTACCCCTAACAATTTTGTACTCTGATTGCAGAATTGTCTTTTTCTCCTTTTAAATCTGTTGACATTTTCTTACCATATTTTGTGGTTCTATTATTAGATGCATCCACCTATATAGTTACTGTGATGTCCTGATGAAATTTTCCTTTTATCATTTTAAATACTCATATTTATTTCTGATATTATCTAAAAGTCTATTTTATATAATATTAATAAAACTTTAGTTTTTGCTTAACATTTTATACTGAGCTTTTCCCTCTCTATTATTTACTTTCAACACTTTAAATTTAAAAGATATTTCTTTCAGGTAGTATATTCAAGACTAGCATTTTAAGTACTGTGTCACTTTTTTACTTAATGTATTTTAAAGCATTAATCAGTATTACTTAGTATTAATTAATATTTAGAGCCTTAATTTTTCATGATTGAATTTATCACTGCTCTCTTATTATTTACTATTTTTTAATCTTGACTGTTTTTTCCTGTTTTTCCTTTTTTTGGCCTTCTGATAATTTGGTTATATTTTAGTATTTTATTTTAATTTATCTTATTTGGCTTTTTTGACTGTAGTCCTTGTACAATATTTTTAGTGGCTGCTCTAAAATTTACATTATGCATATGTAACATTTCACAGAATACTTACAGTAAATAGTGTTTGATTTTATGCAAAATGGAGAAAACTTGCAATGATGTAGGTCCTTTGACCCCCATCTATCACTGACATTTGTGCTGTATTTGTTAAATATATTAACCTGCATACGTTGGCAACCCCACCAGGCAATATCATATGTATGTATATAATATGTCTGTATCAGAGAGAAAAAATGAGCCAGAAAGATGATAAAATATATAAAATGGATTTTGGAAAACCAGTACACATGGATGGCAGATGAAAATATGAAAAGTTCATTAATGATTGGGGAAACACAAAATTAAAAGATCATTCTATATCTTATTATATCTACCTATTATATCATATATCTATTTTATAAGGGCAATCAATATCATATCCACTAAAACAGCCAAAATTCATTCTGACAAAACGAAATTTGTCTAGGATGCCGATCATATATGATAATACTATAAGTTAAAATTGGAAAAAAATGTCTTAGAAGATAAATTGGCTACTCTAATAAAGTTGTAGGTAAGCATCTTCTTTGACCCAAAAAATCCATGTTTAAGTTTGTACTATAGAGCCAACTGAAGGAAATATACACACAAAAAATAAAAATCTGTACAAGATCATTTGTTTTCATTATATTTAAAAAAAACTATTCCTCAATAGAGCAGCAAAATATAATCCTTCATTAGCAATGGACCTATTTTTGGTGAAATGAGAATTCTGTTTTGCTCATTGAAAATTCACAATATCTATTAACACATAAATGGATTTTTGAAACAGAATGATTATGCATATAAATCTGAAGCCCTAAGGACAATTCTAAGCTAGAAAAATAAATCAGGACTCATATCATTGCAACTGATAATTAAAAGCAAAGACAGAGATACAATGACCCAAAGAAAAAGTTTAAAGCAAAAAGAAATAAGAGGTCAGGATCAAAATGTTCAAGAAAGAGAAAAAGCGTTTTTGTGGAATCCACATTAAAATACTGAGGAAATACCTGGCTGTGCCAAATGATTCTCAGCCATAAAGTCAAAAATATGGTTTTGAGTTTTAACAACTAGAAATTCATTGATGATCATTTGAGCAGCAGTTTCCATAAAACGAAGGGTGAAAATAGTTGGTTGAAGGAGGTAAAATAAAACCGGTACATATACATGCCATTTAGGAAGATGGAATATGAAAAGAAACAGAGAAAACCACAGGTGGAGTGTAAAGAACAGAAACCTCTCCGGATTATGCCATCAATTCCCTTGCTTAGTTCTGATTTCTTCGTACTCTCTTGGCGACTCTAAAATTTTCTACCTGCCCTGTGCCTGCTCTGGCATCTGAATGGCTAAACAAACACAGGCAGCTAGGCTGACTTGTCTAACTTTAAGTTGTTAATCACTAGACCCAAGTGGACCCTTTATGTCTGTTGGAATTAATGCTCGTCTCCTGGTCTATTCACTCATCTATGTTTCATACGGAAGGATCAAGAAATGTTAAGTTCTTTACAAGGTGTTTTTTTTTTTTTCTTCTTGCTGTCCAAAGTAACAGTATACCTAACTACTAAAAAATTAAAATAAAATAAAATAAAATAAAATAAAATAAAATAAAATAAAATAATAAAATAGTTTGAAGTAGCATAAATTGTAACATTTGCCCTCAGGTTTGGGGTAGCAGCATTCTTTCTGAGCCATCTTTCTTGCTCTCTATCCTATCAACTCTACCTGCCTTGGCTCCCCTCTGAAAAACAGCTCTATTCCTCCATCAGGGCACAGGTCTGGCTCTGGGTGGGTCTTCACTCTCTGCACTGCAAGCCTGGAAACTCAGACCTGTACTATAGGTAGGCCGGGATCCTATGTGAGTAGGGCTCATCTCCTTTCTTTTCCATACTTCAGAGGTCACTGTCTCATTCCTTCCTGCCCAGAGTCTTGCAAACTACTGTGTAATGTATTTTCTCTGCTTTGTGATTGCTTCAGGTGGGGAAAGGAATTCCATTTTTGTTACTTCATCTTGCCCGGAAGTGAAAATCAGGGGAACTTGGATTTCTTGGCACAATATTTTGCTGCCTATGAGAACAATACTGGTAAAATCATTAATATGTTTAGAAGTGGGGAATAACCCACAATATCACATGATAGATTATAATCCCTAGTGAGGTAAAAACAAACAAACAAAATATTAATTCCCTGGACCTTCCTCTGAAGCTCTGAAACTCCTAGGAAGTTTCTGGCAAAAAGATCAGAATCAGTGGACAGGATTATTACCGGTGCCCTCTGGGGTATGGGAAATGTGTGCAAGCTGTGTTCTATATTTTAAAGAAGAGTTTCCCTCAGGGCACCTGGGTGGCTTAGTCACTTACGAGTCAGACTCTTGATTTCCACTTGGGTCATGATCTCAGGGTTGTGATATTGAGGCCCCATGTTGGGCTCCACCTTAAGAGGGGAGTCTACTGGAGATTCTCTCTCTCCCTCTCCTATACCCCTCCCCTGCTCAAGCTCTCTCTTGCTCTCTCTTTCAAATAAGAAATCAATCTTTAAAAAAATAAAAATAAAAAAGAATTTCCCCAAATCATGAAGATTATAATTTGTCCCTCTTGTATGCCTATGATGTATATCACACTTCATTGCATTCTATCATTTTGTTTTATTGTTTATATGTACTTTTTCCCACACCTGTGAGATTACTCATGGTTTTATATATCTTTCTATTTCAAGAGGTTTGGGGAACATTCAACATGTTTCTTTTATTGAATTATATATGATATGTAATAGAACTGCAGCCTATAGGGATATTTTTTGAGGATTTTGACAGTACATGTTGCAATGTAGGTAGGATACCACTGAAATTTTCTTATTTTAGACTTAATCCCTTTGAAGAATTCTGAAAGTATCCAATGTTTTCTGGTTGATAGTTCAAAAGTGCCCATTATTTTTTGCTGATTTTAATATAGCACAATATTAAATAATATACATTAAATATTAAGAGAAAAGGCAAAGTAACCAGAATCCTGAAGTAATCAAAGGAGAAATTTATGTGAGTATGTGTGTATGTGTGTTTGAATGCATATATATATAGCTATATGAAACAAATCCTAAGAAAATCAGCTGCAGGAGAATTATATATTAAATCCAGGTTCTAAAATGTGTATATTTTAATACAATATACTTTACAAAAATTCTTCTTTTTGTATTATGTAGAATGATGTCTTGGTCATTTTACAATTATTACAACATAAATGCTGAAATTGTTTTCACTGCATATGAATAAATTGAAACAAAGTGAATATTTTAAAATAATGGTTAATGCAAAAGGGTGTATTTTGAATAGCGTTAGTTTTCTCGTGTTTAAAAGGGAATTCAAATAAATGAAGCCAACTTTTATTAAGAAATGAATATAAAATGGGATAAAAAGCTGATTCTACCTAAAAATATAAAAATATGAAAGTTGTTCAGAATGACAAAACTACATAAACTTAATTCATGAATATGGTTCTGTATATGGGCATGAGCATTGGATATGAGCTAGTTAGCATTTTGTGATTTGGGGTTTTTTTTTCCTGTCCCTCTCTTTTTATCCTTCTCTCTTTTTTCTTTCTTTTTTTCTTCTTTCCTTCATTTTGAAATATGCTTTTAACTTAGTGAGATTGTATTTAACATGGCTAGCACAGTACTTATCTCTACTAGATGCTTAAAGAGACCCAAAAAACCTTAATTCTCTGTTGCAATCCCTTTATTATTTCTGGATTGTCATTAGTTTCTAATCAAAATTTGTACTATTTATTTTGACATAAGGACAGAGTTGATTTCCAAACTGGAAAAAAATAAATAAATATGCAGGGTTTTGGAATTTTTCTCTAATGAAATTTTTGCTTATAATTTAGGCTTTGTTTGTTTGTTTCTGACGAGCAGCTTTCTGTGTGTGAATGATTCTATATTACCTCATCATTTCCAGCTATTTTCAGGACTGAATTCATTTTTTAATGATATTTAACTTAGCTCAATATGTTGAAGTGATTACCCTACCTTGAATGATTTTTTAGCATTTCTAGGTGCAATTTTTTTCTTAAAAGCTTATTCTAAGGAGGGTTTTATTTTTAATGTTCTGGTAAGGTAAATAATACTTTGCAATCAGCTTAGCATAAAATGCCTTTGCTGCAAAAATTATTGATATATATCAACATTATACATAAAACATTATGAATTCCAAAAGCAGTAGTCTGCATCTGAGAGATTAAAACAAAACAAAACAAAAATAATGCAATCTTCTTTTAAAGCAATACTCCTAATTTACACAAATGCCTTTCTCCTATAATATACAAATAAAATATATTAGTATTCGTGGTAATGGCTTGCCATCGTACTCTGACATGAGGAAATGTATTTTTACCAAGTAAACCTCAAGATATTTTAGATATTTTTACTAGTAGTAACGGAAGTGTTATTATCATCATTATTTCTTAGTCATCTTTAAATTCTGATAAATGAAAATATTTTTAAAATATTGGCATTTAGACATTAATTCAAAAGTTAATTTATATCAAAAAAGAAGGTATAATTCACATAATGCCTTTCATGCCTTTTATCAGCACATAATACTACGTCTTTAAATTCTTTCTGATATTGTAGGTGTTAGAAGAAGACTGCGTGGTTTATTGCCAATGAATAATGTCATTAAAATATTTTTAACATTGTGTTATTTTTCAAAAATATGTATTCATCAATGTGCCCAGTGAAATGTTTCATCTAAATGCATACTATTATAATGTTCCTTAATCTTTTCCCCAAGGTCAGGATTAGTAGGAGGAAAAGAAACACACCTTTTCTATGTAGAATTTCCGCATAATCTTTGGCAAGACAAAGGCTTTGTTTGTTGTTTGTTCGCCTATTTTTTTTTCCTAAATCCATATGTTATATCTCTATCCATGAATGGGAATTTTCTGAATATAATTTCTTCCTATTATATTTTAAATTTATAGTTGCTAAGCCCATTATTAAATCTATGTCAGAATTTTATCATCAGATTCGTGGAGGCTGCATCTTTACAATTTTTCTTACATTTACTTTCATACTTTACATATGTTTGCTTCAATAATTACTGTGTTCATCATATAACCAAAATTGTATTGGTCACTGGGAATTTTAAAGAAAATGCTAATTGCAGTATCACCATGAAAAATTACCATCTTAATTTTTGTCCTGAGATTGAGAACCCCGACTACAATAGCCTGGAAAGATTGTGAAATTTCTTTTCAGTGCAGACATCCTTCAATGTGTTAACCGAAACAGTTTCTAAAAGTCAGTTTTCAAAAGTACCTAGATTGGTTCAGTAAAAAGTTTCTCAAGGCACCTCAATTACTGCATGCACAGATTTGAAAATTACAGTGTTTCTCTCTACTTTATATTGCTTTAATCATTGCTGGAAGGGGGATGCTTATATTTTCACTAGCATGATAATGGCTTCGAAAATCATTTGTGTCACGAAGAGAAAAAGTTACACAAATATACAAAATTTCACCAAAGAGTAGAGAATGGACCTGCAACAAAATTAATTATGGCGATGACATTTCCCTTGCAAGTTATTCAGTTATGCACCTAAGTGTGAGCATATGTGTCTTGATCCAATGCTCTGCAAAGTCTGGTGTAGACGGGTTTGGGATTTTTTTTTTTCCCCTGAAGAGAAAGAGACGCAGAATGAGAATGATCTCTTTAAAAATGAACCACTAACTTATGTCTCATGTGACTTTCCCCTGTGAAGATGTGATACTTGCAGTAAGTAATCTGTGACCTTGAGCTTAGGAGCTCTAACCCAGGGAGGATGCTAGAGTGGAACAGTGGTAGAAGTGTGGGTCTTTAGAGAACATTATTACCTTGATAAACAAACCCTGAGGGCTCCGCCTTGGATTCATCATTAAATAACTATAAGTTCCTGTCTGTTTTAACTGGCATCTCAGACAGAGTACTTGTACCCTAGGGCAGGGAGGGGGACTTGTTCCCAGACAATCCAAATAGTATTGTGGTATGCATATTTTTTTAGGGGGGATCAATTACCAAATGCGCTTTTTTGAAAACTGATTAAGTATTCACTTCAGTTGGCATGATTCTAGCTCTACATCTCATTTTATGATCATTCTTCTCCCACTCTAAAATAGAATAACAACATCCAAGAGGCATACAAATTCTTTTAGAAAAAAAAATATAGTGAAACTTCGGCTTTTAGCAATAGCCGACTAAACTATGTCATACCAATTAAATGATCTGGACTATATACGTGTGTGTGCGTGTGTGCGTGTGTGTGTGTTAGTGTGCGTGTCTGGTGTTTGGCTTTTTGTTTCAGTTGGAACGTAGAAAGTCACACGACAATAATACTTACAAACTAGATGAGCTGCAAAATTACAGATTTTTAAAGCTCATTATAGAATCGAGGGCTCAGAGAAACACATGCACTGAAATCCAGAGAAGCAACAAAGCCTCTTAACATGGAAGAGACCTATATCGACTTCCATCTTTGCTAGAGCAGCAGCTGAACTTCTAATGAATTGTCAAAGTTTGAGCATATGCCAGTGTGATGACTTAGAATCACTTGGAGCCCCAGATACAAGGAGAGTCTGTACTTTCTTGACAAGTTTTCCGTGCAGGCATTTACCAAGTGCTTGTAAAACAGAGTAAGAGCAGGGTAAGAGCTAACAGATATCCCTTACTTGGGGCCCAGAGAAGCCTGAGGAGAAGTCATGAGTGCCTCCAGGCACTCCAGGCCTTCAGTTGTCTACGCCCGTGGGAGGCTCTGGTTTATTTGGAAGGAGAATGTCCCAGAGCACAGACGTAGGCACAAGGTTCTGGGAGTTGAGTATACCATCCAGGCCCTGGGCGTTTCACACCGAGTATGAGGTGAAAGCTACTTGTAGATGAGTGAGGTGAGAGACGTTGAGAAAGACCCACATGGCCAGGATGCTCAGGCTGCAGGCAGGTCAGAAGAGAAGAAACACTTCTGTTTTCTCAGATCGACTATGAATTGTTCACCTCCAATTCCACATTAAGCCAAATCATCATCCAAAAATAAGAGTGACCTCAAGCCAGTTTCGGACAGATTACATAAATGCTCTAAGACCCATTACCAGTTAACCAGCATGTATGTACCCACAACATTTTCAAGGATGATTTTTGCACTGAAGTGAAATTATATCAGAGGGGAACCTAGGGATGAGGAACACCAGAGAGTATAATATGTCAGTAAACATAAAGGGCTTTTTAGTATCGAGATGTTAAATCTCTGTAAAAGACTATCAATTTCACAGAGTAAAAATAATAACTATGCCGTGTGGTTTCATAGCATATGTGAAGGTAGACTAGTTGACAACAGAAGTACAATGCATCTCAGGAATAATTGGAAACATATTTTGGTGAAATTCTCATATTGTATGTGAAGCAGTAGAATATTTTTAAAGAGAGCTATGTTAAGCTACGTTAAGATGCGTATTATGGTACTGTGAAAGCACTGAAAGCAGCACAATTAGGCATAACTGAATTGACAGAGGAAAAATTGGCAATGAAACAAGTGCCTGACTCATTGAAAAGAAGGAAGGATATGAGAAACAAAGAAATAAAAAGCAATGGGGAAAATATAAAACAAACATCAAGGAGGTGGTAGGCTTAAACCCAAATGCTTCAACAAATACATTAAATGTAATTATATTAAACATCCTAATCAAAAGGCAGAGACTGTTAAAAGTAACTATGATATTCCACAGAAACAATATATAAACCTAAAGACACAAACATGTTAAAAGTAAAAAAATGACGAAGTCTTTATCATGCAAACAGGAATGATTAGAGAACTGGTATGACGACATTAAGGTAACACAAACTCTACTTCAAGACAAATCGTTTTAAAGAAGGGATAAAGAAGAACGTCATGGTATTAAAATGCCAAATCCCAATGGAATGCACATATCATATTCATTCAGGTTGTCGGTGTTTTCACAATTTTGCCTAGAAAACTCAAATTTTGAGCTATATTTGCCTATCAAGTCCATTTGGACATTTTCCTAAAACAAATAAGCAAACTTAAAATTAATATCTATTCTCAAAGGCTCATAAAAATCTCCATCTTTAAGCCTCAGAAACTAACTAGTTTATACAAAATCACCCTCCCTTCTTGCTTCTTGTTTATGTATTTTCATAAATTTTAAGTTATAACTACAGGGAAGATATGCTGTTACAGTATTTTCTATCTATTCATCTCTTTCTACCTTTGTAATCATTACCTTACCATTTCTCATATTTTAGCATGTATTTGTAACCAAAGAATCTTATTGGTAAATAGTCTGAGCCCCACCCTCTAAAATTCAGATTTATCAAGTTTGATGGAATTCAAAACTGGTATTTTTTTTTTTTAATTTCCCTTTGTGATTTTGAGGCATGTGAGCCAACGGCTATATTTGAGGAAACACTATTCCAGGCTTTTCTGTTATGTTGTTTGCCAGAATGAATTTCTTCCAGAATTTAGCCTCATCTTTCTTCATCTTTCATTATCACTCCACTAGATTGTAGCTCTGGGTTGTTATTCCATCTCACTATTCCATTTCACTAGCAGAACGGGGCACTCTCTACTTCACATGGTAGTTATCAGAGGAGAACTTTATAAAATTCTAGTAAGGAAAGACATGATGTTGCAATCCTATAAATACACATTAATATAAGTCATTGAAAGATTTAATTGTTATGCTTGAGAATATTTGACTTATGTTGGAAACAGCATAATGTGTCAAATTATTTGTCAGAACTATGTGAGAGCCATATACAAGGAGGCTGAGGAGAAGGAGCTATTACACCTTTTTATAGAAAAGTCTTCTACAGAAATACTGGACTTTTAGGTGGCGATGTTTGTTTTCTTGGTAATTTTGTGATAGCTGTCATTTGCTGAAAGTTGAGGTGGTCTGCGTTGCTGATTGAACATCTGATTTGGGTAGACATGAGGCTCAACCCTGTCTAAATGAGTAAAGCAGTTGGAACAGGGATCCGATGGACTCACTTAACTACATTTTTGAAACACCCCAACAGTGCATCTTTACCACCCTACTCTGGGGTGGTTTCGGAGAGCCAGAATCTGTATACCTTCTCTGAAACAAGATACTAAATGTGTGTTTATTTAGATATTCTGAACAAAGTAAAGTGGATTTTATTCCTTTATACATATTTAAACATTTTTAAACACATGGCAGTAACTTGGATATTATTCTTCATCTCTTTCCACACTTAGAGGGATAGGTGACCTCTGTAAGCAGGTGATTTGCCCCAGCCAGGAAAGCAGGGAGAGAGGGTTTATATAGCTCACCATGCACGTGGTATGGTGCCACGTTCCTTCCTAGCCTCGAGGTGTTTGGATGCAGTTTTGCTAACATTGGAGATGTACACTGCACTCCAGGAAATCATCCAGGCCTAGGGCAGATATATATATAGACTTTCTAATCCAAGGAGGACCAGCACTATGCCCAACCTATTGTCAAAGAAAACTGCATTCCTTTTGTTTAACTAATCTCCTAATTCCACTGTCCCTCACACTTCTTTATTATTACACTATGTGGTTCATTTACTGTTCACATCCCTATTATCTTATTGAAAGATAACTGAACACCTATCTTTAGTTTTATATCCCTCACGGGTTTTTGATATTTCTCATGAAGAAGTCATATCAGGGCATAGATGAGAGACAAAAAGGAAAACACTATTTTTTATTGACCAAATAATTATTGAAATGTATTCCCCTTAAAATGGAACTTCAAGGGCATCTTAGCCTGTTTTGAGAAACAAATGAGCAGTTAGTGGAGAGAAAATAAATGTACTCTTGAAGTAGCAACAAAGTCTATCACTCAGCAAGTGCATTTTATTTTTTATAAATGCACCATTGGTTAGCAGAGAAAGCAGAAGGAACACTGGTATTAAAATGCAAATTAACATCTAGCATAAAAATACTGATATTTCTCCAAATTTTCCTCAAGGTGATGTCTGCCCATTCTAAGGCTTACAATTATTTGATGAAATTTTCAAAATTACTTATTAAAAGTAATTTTAATACTTAAAAGTAATTTCCCCAGCAAAACAAATATTAAAGAGCTAGGATACAGTGATGATTTTTCTAGTTTAACATTTTGTTATTGGAGAAGTAAGACTATGTTTACCGATTATATGCTGTCTGCAGGGAAATGCTAATAAATGGAAGCCTAAATTACTTTCGCTTATCTCAACTTTCAAATATAAAACATAAAAATTATAAAATGATACAATGGACAGGCTAGAAATACAGCATTCAGGTATTATACATAGTAGATGCTGAACAGCTTATTTATGTATTTCTGATGCTGCAACTTCCATATAAATGGTGGCTCCCAAAGGGAACATGTGACATTATGTCTACAAGTATCACATAATTAAAATTAGTCAGTGTACACCACTTGTTAAATGGGTTCAAACAAAAATGGGACTACATGTGTGATTGGGAATAAGAACAATGTTTAAATAAACTTTACGATGACAGGTAATATGCTGCTAAAATTGTTTTTATTTTTATGATGGCTTTTTTTTGGTACTATCACATACTAAAATAATTAAATATCCCCAAGTGGTTCGTAAAATTATGCGTTTCTGTGAAAAGTGTTTATAAGAAAAAAATGATGGGAAAAGATCTAGATATGACGATTACATTATGCTAACAAAGTCTTACCTGGGTATTATCAATGTAAAGTACTATGCTTTCATTTCCATTGTTGAGAATTACTATTAATTCACGATATGTTTCCTGTTCTTAGGAAGGCAGAAATTGCAACAAATGGAACAATTGCCACTTGCCAGAGCTTTCACTTGATGAAATGTAAATAGGCTTTTTCTTGAAAGTACAAATTCAGAAGAGGATGATGAAATTGTTACATGGAGGCTATAATAAAAATTGATTAATTTGTACCAGTTCTAACTTTAACTATTCTATCTAATGCATGAGAATATATTCTATTTCAGTATATTGCCTCTGCAACATGCTCACATCACAAAAATACAAATTTGAACAATATTCTTGCTTTTTGGTATTTTATATTAAAACAGGGTAGCATCATTCTGCTGTTTTGACCCTTCCCAGATTTCTCATAGATAACTGAGAGGATTGAGAGCCAGCTAGATTCTCAGTAAAAAGGGTTTAATGAATGTTGCAGAAGGGTAATTTGCATGGAAATGACATTTTTTGAAGTCTGAGAAATGTAACAAAAAGAGAAAAGGAAACAACCTATCTTCATCCTGATGACAATGTTTATAATGAGTCTGAAAAACAGTAGAAATTTAGCCAGCTTTTGCAATATTATAATCTGCTTTTGATTTCTATGGGAGCTTATCAAGTAGACATGGATATGACTAAAGAAATTATATTTAAAACTCTTCAATTAAACTATGGATTGATAGAAAATAGTTCATTTATGTTCAGTTAACTGTGTATAGGATCATCAATAATGAAGCAAATCAAAAAAATAATGATGCAAATCTGTTGATACCTTCATATATTATTCTTAAATTGAGACCAGGGAAGTTTAATATTAGTTTAGATGATTCTCTCACGTTATTTCAATCTCTCTCTCTCTCTCTCTCTCTCTCTCTCTATATATATATATATATATATATATATATATATATATATATAATTTAACTATTTTGCACCAATAGACAAATGTGCAGCAGGTAAGTAGATATAATGTACCACTTTAAAAAGTGAGAGTAGTGTTGAGAAATCAGAGAAGCTAATTCATAAAAATTAACTGCCTGGAGGAAATTGCCTGGAGAAAATATAGGGAATATTTCAAGCACTTCCAAAAGTTAAAATTTTCCATTGGCATATATTCCAGAATATTACTAGTAAGTATTAGTTGGGATTAAGAAACCGATGACATGCTGCATTTATAAGCAACTGTTTATCTTTGCTCAACAAGAGATTTTCCTAAATTTCCTAACTTTCATACCGATGTTTTTGTCTCACTGTTGATTTATTTTTCAGCCATTATGTAACATAATGGGTAAACCGGGGATATTAACATGTGCTATAAATTAAAAGGTCTCAGTTAATATAACTGGATTCTTTGAATCACCTTTGGCTACTACATCTTTCAGATAGATAGATAGATGATAAATAGATAGATGATAGATAGATAGATAGATGATAGATAATAGCTAGCTATAGATGACAGATTTAGCTATATCTATACATGCACATATATACGCATATATGTTTTTACAGGTTTCCAAAAAAGGAAACAAAATCCTTTATATTAAACCAAAGGCAAAACAGAAAACGGAAAGGAATTTTCCTCATAAAAGTCTATATCTCAGTGTTTAAGAAACTCACCTGTTGTGTTAAACATCTGTTATGAACTGTTACTTATTGAAAAGCTTCATAAGGTTTTAAAGGCTAAAGAAGAAAGATCAGTCAGTGTGACATTTTGTCTTGCAATAAGCAGAGGGACACTTGGCAGTGTTGGTCCATCAATATGCTGATGACACTCAGCTCAACATTGCCTTTGATGTGACCCAGATGGTGTTTTGCCAGCTTTTTTGTTGTGTCTTGCTGTTAGGGACATGGATTAAAACAAACTGACCAAGTTGCAGTCCAAACAAGAAAGAACCCTGATAGGCAGGAGGAATCATCTGGAGCATGTATAAAGAACAGTCTTTCTCAGTTATTTCTCTGTCTTTGCTACTGAAGCCTGTAGTCTAAGACGTCTTTGATCCACAATACTTATCAGTTAACCCAGTGGTTAAAATCCAGTTGTATATGATTTATAATTTTCACGTCTCTTTGAAAGACAACCCAGAGGAGGAACTCTGTGGCGCTCTGTTCTTCCGATGAGGGAAAAAAAAAAATCTCTGGTAAGAAAATTAATAGCCTAAACCTTTGATATACAGGGGAACCATGGGGGATATTCTACTGTTTTGCCATGGAGTAAACGATGTTTACATCATGAAATATAACCCTCTTATTTCTTTATTCAGAAATGATCTTTCCTTGTCTGAATCTCAATTATCCATTTTGTACTTCTTCCACATTTTGTAGATATAATACTGATGCTATATCTATATAATGTGTTTTCTATATGTATTCATATGCGTGTACACCTAAATATAAAACATTATATATATAAACATACATATATATATAATGTCAATGTTAGTCTTTTCTTTTAATAGATAAATTTGTCTTATTTTTTGCAAGGGTGTAAGAGAGCATAATCAATCTTTTAAGCCAGTGGATCAAAGAATTCAACTTTTAATTGATTAAATTTTAATTAATTGAATTCTAAATAATCACAATAAACTATTAGTTACCATATTAGACAGTATAATTTTAGATTCTTTTTGACAATATAAAATATTAATATAACTTACTAAAGTCAATCTAATATTTTTAATTTAATAATTTTAAGTGTAATAATTATTGAATTGTAAAAAAGCATATTTGATTTCCAAAATTCTGCATTCTTACTAGATGATGTTTTACAGATGAAGAAAATTACCACAAGATACAGATTGATAGGAGCTCATGCTGGTTTAAATTAATTTCATCAGCTAATTCAACTTCATATTACTTTCAGCTAGAAGATAGAGGAAAAGCGAGAAATCAAGAGGGAGAAGATGTCTGAATTCTATGGCATTCTACACAATGACTCTCCTTTATTCCTACAATTGGCTAAAGTAGTCATTCAAATAGACTAAACTGGGAGGAAGTGAATTTTGATGGTTTAGTAAGTTTTATACTTCTATGTCTATCTTGTAGAGGACGTAAAAGTACCTTCCTTTAGAAGATAAAGGAAACGCATCTGAATTTACTCTGATGCTTATTTGGTCTTTACAAAGTCAAAATAATCATATATTATCACTAATTTCTACCAGACAACTTAATTTGCTGGTAAAATTTGGAAAGACAAAAATGAGTTACTATTTTAGCCAATGCAATTCCTCATCAAAGTATAAAGATAATTTGTATAGTTTTCTTCCCCCTCTTTTTTGGACACATTTTTGTTTACTTAGACCAATGATTTGAGCTTTTTATGTGTTTCAGAATTGGAAGGGAAAATGAAAAAGAGTGTGGATGGACACATGGATTGAGCTAGGAGAGTTATTTACAGAGATGACAGATGGATGTTAGAGCATCTCTTCTTCAGTATGTGAGGAAAAGTGAATGGGGGAGAGTGACTTTAGAGAAATTACATTATATATGTTATATATTACTTAAAAATGACAGATAAAATATCTTTACTACTACAAGGTTAATTGGTGTTTGTTGGATTATATATGTGTGTATATATAGACATAAATTTATTTCTGAAATATACAAGGAACGTGATAGTATGTAGGACATTAATAAGGTATTTGACACAATGCAACATCTAAAACCATTTTAGAGTAATATGGGCTAGAGAAATGATTTGATTACTTTTAATTAGCAGGAAAGCTTTTATTTTTCCAAAGAAAATAAGGTAAAAAAAAAACATTTTTAGAAGGTAAAATCAGAGCTATTCTAGTGAAAGTAGAGAAATGAATGACCTATCCATTTAGGGTTCCTTAATCCTATCCTTCAACTCCCAGTGGCTCTAAAATCTCAGATACGATTGGAAACTCCTATGACTATAGTTTTCCATATATATGGTATATTTTGAATTCTGGTTTAAAAGGATGATATTTTTTTTAACTATTATCAAATTTAAGGGAGAGCCTTCCACTTCTGTTAGTCATATTGTTTTTTTTTTTGTTAGTCATATTGTTTTCACCTTGACAGACAATACATATGCTTTATAGATTACCTGAAGCTGAGAGAAATTCTTAACCCGTTAGCTATAAAATCACTAAATGAAATATTTGTGACAACAGTTGGAAGCAAGGTTTTTAATACATAATGTTTTGTTGTAACACACTCCTATTAATTCATTATGTACTACCCGTGGTTGCTTTCCTTCTACAACCATACAACTGAGTGTCTGCAACAGAAACCTGTAAACCCACAAAGCGGAAAATATTTACCATCCGGCCCTACACAGAAAAAAAGGCTTTTCAGCACCTCTTCTTACCTAAAAAAGACAAGGTGTAAGGTAAATACTTTTACCTATCCCCATTTTGTTAGGTATGTAGATTTGCCAGGAAAACAGGCACAGCAATGAATGTGAAAAAGATATTGAGATTTTAGTTGTCTATAAATTCAGGGTTTTGATTTGATTCAAGGTTTGTGGTGTTCTTACTCAACATGTAAATATAGTTTTTTAATTACATTACTTTAGTGAACTTTCGTAATCAAGGAAGACTCCTGTGGTGATTAGCCCAGGGGGTGGCAAACCATTGCCTGAGGGCCAAATCCAGCTTTTGCAGCTTGTTTTTCTATGGTCTTTAAGACATATAAAATATTTTTAGTGCATTCTTTTAAAATACAACAACAAAAAGAATATATTACATAGACAGTATGTGGCTAGAAAAACCTAAAATATTTACTATATCCTCAGGATAAGACTATCCTTAGAAATGTGTGTTCTGTTTTAGACAAGTCAGATTGTGAAAAAAACAAACATATAAACAAACAGTACAAAAGATAGGTTAAAAGTTCTCTTAAAAATGAAAATCTTTAACGGAACGAAATGTGCTTATTTTGGATAAGGGATCATTTAGGAAAATGTAGTTCAAGACTTCCTGCATTTGAAGATCTCTCCTGCAGATAAGAATCCTTACCATTTTGTTGTTCATAGAGCAGAATTAGAGGGTAGAGGCAAATGTGTGGGAGCCACAAATATGCAGACTGTGCCTGAATACGAGAAATAATTTTCTAAAATCACCGGGTAACACTTGTAAATCACAGAGAGTTTTCTATTAGTAAGGTGGCTAAATAGAGTAAAATAGGTGGTGGTGTAAAATAAGACTATTCCATATGAAATGGGATTAAGGACTCTAATGTACTTCTATCATTTTTAATTTTTAAGAACACTTTTTACTTTTTGAATGTTTTTATTCTATCATTATACTCTAGTTTATAAATATCTTCATTAACTATAAATATTAATATACTTTTAGAAATTTTTCCACCTGAGTGGCTCAGTGGATGAATGTCTGCCTTCGGCTCAGGGCATGATCTCCAGGTCCCGGGATCGAATCCTACATCGGGCTCCCTATAGGGAGCCTGCTTCTCCCTCTGCCTATGTCTCTGCCTCTCTCTGTGTGTCTCTCATGAATAAATAAATAGAATCTTAAAAATAAAATAAGTAATAAAATAAAATAAAATAAAATAAAATAAAATACCTGTTCATCCTTGCCTTTTTCTCTATTTACTGATCACTTGAAAGCTGATTGGGAGCCTTCTGCGTATTTTCTGAGCTTGTCTTCTCTGGAGGGTGATCTGCTGATCTGCTTAGGATGCTTACTTTGAAATCAAGAATGTTGGTACTTTAGGTCTTTTCTATTTTGTGCTTCAGATATCTCCAGAAGGCTCTTCCAGTCCTTAGCATGGAAAGTAACAGGACTATCTTCCAGAAACCCCTGAGAGGAGTGCCAGATGAAGGCTAGTGTTTTCAATATGCAATATTGGATTAAAAATTTAACAGCTGGCTTGGCTTTCCTCTAGCTGCAGGAGTGCCTGAGAATTTGGCTCTTTGTTGAACCCTCCTGCAACATAACTCAAGGACAGGATAAGTACACCACATGCAAAGGAAATCAAGGTTCTTCTCAGTGTTATATACCTATCCAAACACCTGTGCCTGGTGACAGAGAGTGTTTGTTGAGGAACATGCTGCTGATAAGCAGCCCATAATTGATGAGTAATATATAAGTGATGAGTAATATATAATTGATGAGATATAGCTTGACCTGGGGATGGGAACTTGTCATGTACCTCTGAGGAAGCATATGACCAGCAGGGTATAAAAACTGAAGGAACTCTACTAAAGATGCCTTCACCCCAGGGGCATCACCCTGCCTAGCCTCTCCTAAGGGCCCCAGGGCAGCGTGATTGAGACTTTCAGACATGTCTGAGAGGCCCAAGAATTCTTCCAAGCTGTTACTGCATATTCCATGTCCTTTCTCATCACTGTTTTGGCAATGCCTCCGTTGTCTTACGAGTTTGGTCATCAAATCAAACCCAGGAACCCCGCTGTTGGAGCAGTGTGGACATCGCTGGATGTAGACTTTTATCTATTACTGCCACTCACAGTATGATAACGCCTCACACCTGCCTTAAATAATTGTTCCAGTGTCCTTCCCTTTTGCCTTTTTTTTTTTTTTTTAATAAAACATCAGGTTTGTTCTGAACAGTCATCAGTTCTATAGACCGGCAAAGAGATGAGGAGGTTTGACCTCCACTTAAAAATATTGCTTAACCAATTCTGTTTTACCTCACTTTCACTTCACTGTCAGGTGTGGCTACCATTGTCAATTCCTGCATTTTGGGAGGGAATTCAGTATATCAGTTAGCTTCTTTCTTTGCTTTACATTTTGCCAGTTTCACATGCAGCTCAATAGCCTCTTCTAAGTTACCACTTGTCCATCAGTTTTACAGTTTCCAATATTGTGTTTTTGATCTTTTTTCCTCCCATTCGTGTTGATTTTCAATTTATGTTTAAAAAAATGTTTATTATCCTTTGTCGTAGGTGGTCCTCATATATTTTCTTCGTACATCTCTTTGGCAGGCTAGAAAAGTCTATGGATTCTCAAAATAATGATTTAAATTCATGAGATAAAATGTATAAGAATACAACAGAAAGCAACAGCACTGAAAAGTGGTTATAAAAATATTTTAAACATTTTTATGTAAGAATAAATATGTCTCCACTCATGCATTAAATAAAAATATTGAGTTGCAGGTCTAATATCTATCATAATTTGGTAGTGATCAGTATAATCTAAATTCTAGCTCTGCAATAGATAAATGCGATATGAAACTACCTATGATTTTTAATGATAATAAAGCCATAAATATTGCTAATACTACTGGGGTTTGTTGCGTGTACCTGTAATTGAAGGAAAGATCATTTTCAGTTAGAGGTTACTGAAAATAAATATATACATTCAAGTTCAAATCCATTCAAGTTCAGGTACTATGGTTACGAATTCCTGATTTAAAGGGTCTTCAGGAATGTAGGAACTAAATCTGTGTTTCAGTGTTCCACCTTACACTGGAAGTACCATAACTTAAATCCATGCAAATAAAAACAATTTTCTAAAAGTCGTATTGGCTGAAAATACATTCCAAGTGCTAGTAATAATTCACAGTCATCGCATGTGATGTTTCACCACTCTTGTTAAGAAAAAATGCATAATATAAATATATTTAATGGCTAATATGTATTATTTTCAGTGTGTTCATGCAGGCAGAAGGCTACCAGAATAAAGATGCAGCGCTGATATTTAAACTGAATTGAAATATATTCTTGTTATTAAAAAAGGTCATGCTCCAGTTGTTGAGGTAAGTGGGATGAGAAAAGAAAACATTTGAGGTTGTCATTACTCACATTGTGGAACTTCTAATGTAATACATCAGAAGGCATGCAGCATGATTTGCTGGTGCATGAGTATTTTCAAATACGTGGGAGAAGAGCCTTTTCTGAACCTTTGCCCATATCTCTGTGGTTTATGGAACAGAATCTTTCCGAGCTGACATACTACAGTGCCATATTTTTTCTTTGTCTTCTCCATTATTTATGTGGTTTAAAAGAATATATAGATATATAAACATTAAATATATACATGTTAAATTAAATGTCTGAAATGCTTAAATCTGTCATTTTGAGAGGTATAAAAATATATTATCAAAAAGTAATAGACTAGTTTCTCCCTGCCTCTTTCTGCTAAATACAACTAAAAGCCCGGAAATAACAGGTAACGAAAGGACGACTCAGAGTGTGGTGTGAAGATGAACTGGTGTGGTGCCCCATAACTGAAGGAACAATACAAAAGAGTATCTTATGTCCTCCCATGCAACAGAGGCAAGAGATCCTGGCTCAGAGCTTTTATAATCACCAACCAATCTAGCAAAACAAACAAACAAAACAAAACAAAACATGGTGCAAATAAGCTCATTTAACCTCTGGATCATTTGGGAGTCCCTCTGACAACAGACGAGTCTGGCACAACTGGCCTGTTAAAAATAGGTAACCCAGCAAAATGTTCTTATCTGTTGAGTCTCAGACTTCCCTATCTATTGACTAAGAGATAATGGGGTAACTGGGTCGCACTGGTAAGAGGGACTCTGACATTAACAAATGTCCCTTAGTTCCATGTGCCAGAGATATCCATATTCTACCCAGAAAGACCAGGATGGCCAAGGAGCACTGGTAGGGAGGATCACACCATTAGAACCTACCAGAGAGCTCCCTCCTTTCGCCACCATCCTGGTTGTGTGTGTTGACTGTTCCTCGCCATGGCTTCTCAGAAGACTCCCGGCCAAAAAGCAAAAGCAGAATCGTCCCATTCCCTAGTGGATTCAGATGAAAACTGGTAATAAAATCAGGTACAACTCCAAGAGGAGGCACTGGAGAAGAACCAAGCTGGTCTATGAGGAGGCATCACACATCATGAGACAGCAAACATAATTGGCACACGTATTTAAGCTGCATGGAGGTCATATGTTCCCATCCTATCAATATGGAAACCTCCTTCCTACCTGGACAATAGACATGTCTTATTAAGGAAATGATTTTTACTGTTACTATGCCTCTATCTCAGTAGGTTTGTTCAGCAATAAATGTGAGGTCTTTCAGCTGAGCTGCTATTGTGTTCTGATTTGTGAAATACTGAATTCCCCCTCCTGTCAGATCTCACATAGCCCTGTCTGAGAACTTTCTACAGTGATAGAAATGGCCCTTGACAAGCAAGTATTTAAAGTGTGGCTAGGGGGTACCTCTGTGCCTCTGTCTGCTAAGCCTCTGCCTTTGGCTCAGGTCTTGATGGGGAGTCTGCTTGTCCCCCCCTCTTTGCCCCTCCCCCTGCTCATGTGCTCTTGCTCTCAAATAAATTAAAAAAAAAATTTTTTTTTTTTTAAAGAACCTACCAGAGAATTGATTTTCATGCCCCACTACAGCAAATGCTTAACCAGAGAAGCCTCTTCATCCGTGAAGTTCTGAAATGAGTCTCTCCCATGGTATTGGTTTCTTCTGCTGCTAAAATAACGTACCACAAATTTAGTACCGGTACTTAAACCTCACTCTAACCAAAAGGTTGTACAACCCAAGCACCTGCCTGGCTACAGATAGTGCTTCCTGAGTAACATACGATTAACAAACAACCTATAAGTGATGAGTAATATATAACTGATGAGATGCAGCTCCACCTGGGATTGGGCGCTTGTTACATACCTCTGAGGCAGCACATGACCAGCCGGGTAGTCTCTCCAGAGCATGCTTTCCTCATAATTAATCTTCTAATTTTAGCATCTTTTAAAATCTGGATAGGCTGAGAAGTTTCCAAGACATCAAATCCCGGTTCCTTTTTGCTTAACAGTTCTTCCTCAATTTATTTCATTTCTCTCACATTTTACTAAAAACAGCCAGATGAAACCAGGCTGCATCTTCAACACTTTGCTTAGAAATATCTTCAAGCTAAATATCCTTCCTTGTTTATCACTTAAAAGTTCTGCTTTCAATATAACTCTAAGATATAACTCAGCTCAGCTTTGTACTGTTATATAGCAAAGATAAACTTCCTTCGTTCCAATGACATTTTCCTCCTTTCCTTCTGAATCCCCACTGGCAGCACCGCTAATGGCTAGCCAACAGTTCTACATGATGATTTATCCTATAAGAATACATCGTATTCTTATTTTTAATCTATAAGATCTGTTTCCTCTTCCATGATCCTACTTCTGAGTCCTCACCAGCAAGGTCTTTAATGTCCATATTTTTTTTTCCAATAAGCTGTATTTGATTATCTAAATATTCTCTAAGACAATATGATTTTTAACTATCTATCTACACTTCCTACAGGTCCTGACTAGCTTAGTGATGACTGTTTGTATTTCCACTAACAATCTCTTCACGGGGCACCTGGGTGGCTCAGTTGGTTAAGCGTCTGCCTTTGGCTCAGATCATGATTCCAGGGTCCTGGAATAGAGCCCCACATGGGGCTCCCTGCTCAGTGGGGGTTCTGTTTCTCTTACCTGTGCCCCTTCTCCTCCTGTGCTCTCTCTCTCTCAAATAAATAAACAAAATCTTTAAAAACAAACAAACAAACAAACAAACAAACAAATAAATATCTTCAAAGAAATTTAGGCTATTTTTTTAGCATGCTCCGCAAAGTTCTTTCAGCCCCTACCCATTACTGAACTTCAAAGCCACTTCAACCTTTTTTAGGTATTTGTATGTAATAGCAGCATCCCACTTCCATGTAATAAAATGTCCATTATTCACTGTTGCCACAACAAATTATCTAAATATAATGCACTAGAACAACCCAGATTTATTGTCTTACTGTTTGGGGGTCAGAAGTCTTAAAATCAAGGCGTGGTCAGGGTTAAATTCCCCTGGAGGCTCTAGGGGAAATATATTCCCTTGACTATTTCAGGTTCTAGAGGACATCTGAATTTCTTGGTTTGTGGCTCCTTCCTCCATTTCAAAGTTTACAACTCCAAATTCTATTTCTGTTCTGATACTTCTTCTGACTCTTCCATCTCCCTCTTCAATCTCAGGGACCATTTTAATTACAATGGGCCCACACAGATTATCCAGCAAGTTCTTCCCATCTCCAGATACATAACTTAAGCCACATCCTCAAAGCTGCTATGCTATGCAATGTAACTTACTCACAGGTCCCAGGGATTGGGACATGAACATCTTTGAGGGACCATTAGTTTGTCTACTGTGCCCACCTGAGACCCTGGGCACCTCAACCTGGGGAAAGACCCCTGAACCCTCAGCAACAACAATAAGGGTCATAAGATTCCCCAGAGATCGCAGAGAACTGAAAACCAGAATAGCTTGGTAAAGACTGAAAATTAAAATGTCCTTGGAACCAAAGTATGCAAGTGTTAGACAGGATATGTATGTTATACTCAAACATAGTGACTGCCTGTTAAAAGAAAGTATTTAAATAAAACTCAAGTCAAATGCTATAGTAAATAAAATGTCCAGGCTACTATAAAAAAAAAAAAAAGCCACTCATCTTATTAAAAACAGAAAAAAAGTTACAACAGATGTGAACACCAAGATGAATCAGATGTTGGGAGTATCCGAAAGTATTTTAGAACAGTCATGTTTAAAATGTTTCCATGATAAATTAAAAAGTCTCCTGAAACAGATATAAAATAAAACTCTCAACAAATAAATGTTATAAAGAAGTAAATGTAAATTACAGGACAAAAAAAATACAAAACAGAAATTAAAAATTAGTTCCATAGTAGCCTGGAGATGACAAAGGATAGGATCAGTAAATCTGTGGAAAGATAAATATAATTTACATAATACAGACGATTATGAACTAAAAAAAGATATGAACAAAGCCTTAGGGACAATAGGGTAGTAACACAAGCTCCACCACTTATGTCAGCAGAGTGACTGAGAAGAAAAGGAGAAAGTATCTGAAAAGGGATTTGAGGAAATAATAGCGGAAACACCCCACATTTAGAGAAATAAATAAGCCACAAATTCAAACAGTTCAACAATCCCTAAAATGATACAAGAGTTATTGCCCAGAAATAGAATTAAATTTTGAGGACTAAAGACAAAAAAAAAAAAAAAAAAATCTGGAAAGCAGCCAGAAAAAAAATGACACATTACCTTTAGGGGAACATCAATTTTCATAATGGTTGATTTCCTATTTGAAATAATAGAGGCAGAAAGAAGTAACACAACCTCTTTCAAATGTTAAATGAAAATTACTGTCAACCATGAATTCTATATCCTTTGAAACTATTCTTTAGGAATTCAGCAAAATACATTCTTAAGTGAAGATAAACTTTTAAAATGTGTCTGTATCAAACCCACTCTTAACAATTGACTAACTCAAAGCCTTGGAAATAAGAATCATTTTTCTTACACTAGAGTCTGGGATAAGACCCTCTATTCTCATCTCCTTTTCTCTTTGGGTTCTATATTCTCCTCCCGCAGCATGTGTCAGATACCCCATGGTCGTGATGTAATATTTACTTCAAAAAATGTAATTTGCTTTAGTTGAATATGATTTTTAGATTAAGTTATAGTGAAGGACAACATTAAATAGATTAAAATAATAAATAGTCAAGACATGCTGTAGTTTTTCAGTAATTGTGCCAATCAATATAAACTAACATTTCTTTAACTTAACACAAAACTTTAAAACCAAAGAGGACAGCCTCGGTGGCTCAGTGGTTTAGCGCCGCCTTCAGCCCAGAGCATGATCCTGGAGTCCTGGGATCGAGTCCTACCTCGGGCTCCCTGCATGGAACCTGCTTCTCCCTCTGCCTGTGTCTCTGCCTTTCTGTTTCTCTCTGTGTCTCTCATGAATAAATAAATTAAATATTAAAAAAAACAAAGATAATAGGATGATATTCTGGGTAATCTTTATAATGCTTGTGATTAAGAATTGATCTTCTCAAGATTTTGATATGGTTTTCATTTAAGAGCTATGACTATATTAGAAGTATATTGTGCACATTACTATCTGTGAAGGAATAATTAGGTTACTTCTAGCTTATTATTTTAATCACTTCTTAACATATTTTATAATTATTTACAAGCTCAAGGAAACCAAAGAAGTTGCTGGTTGGTTGACCAGCAAATAGTAGTTCAGTTTCCGTACATGCATAACTGATATTACAATAGTACACATCACTTAGATTTATGTAATAATAATTATTATTATAGCAAATAATTACGTAGTGCTTACTGTGCACCACAGTCTGACCTTTGTGGTCCATGTATATGCATTCATTTAATTACTCAATATGCCTATTTAATAAATAGTATATTGGTGTCAACACAAAGGTACATGTCTTATAAAAAGCCATATTTTATTATTTAACTGCTATAACAAGCAAGTCTCAAATCTCAGTGAAAAAAAAATGAAAGTTTGGTTTTACTTAGATCAAATTCAGTGATAATGCTTCTGGTCAGGTGGCTTCCCTAAACCCTTTTTGAAGTGGGAGTGAAGGTCACTAGCTGATGCAATCTTCTGTTTTAACTCTGCCATCTTGTGGCTTCAAGTTGACCCTGACTTCACTGAGTCAGGGAAAAGAGAGTGAGGAAAAGTATATAATACAACTTGACATGGGACCTGAAATCACATATTATATTAGGCAGGCCCAAGTCCCTGACCTCATCTAGGAGGTATGAGAAATTAGAAGACATAATTAAATATAGTCCCTAGTATGGCAACCAGTTTCCAGCCAAAGTTTCTTACTATGGAAGGAAAATGAGTATCTAGTCATCATCTTGTCACCTGTAAAACAGTGAATTAACCAGAATATAAACTCAGAAATGTGGCTCCAAAAACTATGTTACACTATTGTGTCAACAACAAAAGTAGAATAATACATATATCATATTTTACAGTGTAGTATATATTATAGTATCTTATGTAGAACACATATGTACATAATACAATGTAGTATATAATAGTGTTTGGTATAAGGCATTCAATAAAAGTAAGCTATTATTATACTATTAAATAAAGAATTAATAACAGAAACCATTTCAGCAAATTTAAGAATAAAAGGATGATTCATTACAAGGATACAAGCATATCTTATATCATACAAAGGTGGGAGTAAAATATGCTTATAATGAATGAAGATAGAAAAACTTAGTAAAGTAATAAAGAGTATAAAAAAGAAACAACAGGGATTCTAGACTGATCTAAATATACCTGAATTTTTTAAAATGCTAATGTACTGGGTGGGTACATTATAGCATAATATATGATAGAGAATGAAAACAGAATTTTTTATAAAAATCTATAAATTATTAGATTTCATAAATGTTGACTTAGTTTAAGTGTAGTAAGTGGATTACTTAAAGATTGTCATAGTCATGAAACAATCAGTAGTTGATATTTAGTTGGAAAAAATTCCAATATAATCAGATTATAGCCAGACATTTTGAATAATATGTATAAATATGTATACATATGTATATGTTTAATTTGTCCTTGTAAGGCATATGGCAATTTCTCCTCCATCCTTGGAGGGTGTCTTTCTTCTTGATATCTGAAGTGTGGAAAAGGAAATTTTCTATTTAGTCCCAAATTTGAATTCATTAAAAAGAATTAAAAACCACAAGGTCAATTTTAAGATAGAAAACCCAGAAGTATTTTGTGAGAAAGAAACACTGGCTATATAATACACAAAATACTCTGAGAGATACCTAGGGAAAAACTTTTTACAATTGCATTTTTCATTACAGTATATCTCACGAATACGGTATAATGCTGAAGGTTATAGTAAGCAAGAAAGGCAACATGTCCTAAAAATGCTTTGCCTTTAACAGAACTCTGATGATACGCATTTGCAATTGTGTAGTATTTAGTATGTGGCAGGCTTCAAGAAGGAAATATACACACATACATAAATTAAGTATAAAAGGTGCAAGAAAGTGACATATACACTTCATTTTTTTTGTATAAAACCATATACATATGACTGTTGAAAATTCAACTGAAAATCTTGATATTTATAGTAAAGATTCCAAATTAGGATTTTTTTTTAAAGATTTTACTTATTTATTCATGAGAATACACAGAGAGGAGAGAGAGGCAGAGACACAGGCAGAGGGAGAGGGAGAAGGAGGCTCCATGCAGGGAGCCTGACTCGATCCCGGGTCCCCAGGATCACACCCTGGGCTGCAGGCGGCACTAAACGGCTGAGCCACCAGGACGGCCCTCCAAATTAGGATTTTGAATTAAATTTTCATCTAGTTAATTGAAGTAACTTTGGCATAATCTAACTCTGCATTAAAACTTAATAAATTTGCAAATGTGTATGCACCTCGAATTTTGGATTGAAAGAAGTTGAAAAAACATGGTATTGATGTAATGAGAAAATTATGAAATGTGTATTCTCGGCCTAAGATAAAAAACACAAGAGGGGTGCCTGGGTGTCTCAGTCCATTAAGCATCTACCTTTGGCTCAGGTCATGATTCCCAAATCCCAACCAAATGTCAGGCTCCCTGCTAGAGGAGAGTCTGCTTCTCTCTCTCTCTCTTCTCTCTCAATCTCTCTCTCTCTCTCTGCTCCTCACCCTTGTTCCTGCTCTCTCTTTCTCTTTCACTCACTCTTTTTCAAATAAATGAATCAAATCTTTAAAAAAAAAAAACACACACACATAAGAGACAACATGTGTTGGCGAGAATGTGGAGAGAAAGGAGCTCTGGTGCACTGTTGTAGGGATGCAAACTGGTACAACCATTCTGGAAACAGTATGAAGGTTCCTCAAAAAATTAAAAGTAGAATCATCATATGTTCCAGTAATTCCACTACTGGGTATTTGCCCAAAGAATACAAAAACACTAATTCAAAAAGATATGTGCATTTTTATGTTTATTGCAGCATTATTTATAAGAGCCAAATTATGGAAGCAGCCCAGGTGTCCATCCATAGATGAATGGATAAAGAAAAAGTGGTAAATACATATAATGGAATAAAAAAGAATGAAATCTTGCCATTTGCAATAAAATGGATGGATCTAAAGAGTATAATGCTCAGTGAAATGTTAGACAGAGGAAGACAAATACAATAAGATTTCATTCATATGTGGAATTTAAGAAGCAAAACAAATGAACCAAGAAAAAAAAGGTATTAACCATTTATCAGATATATGGTTTTCAAATATTTTCTCCCACTGCGTAATTTGACTTATTGTATTGCTTGTTTTTGCTTCGCTGTTCAGAAGCATTTTAGTTTGATGTCATCCCACTTGTCTATTTCTGGTTTTGTTACTTGTACTTTGGGTGTCACATGTCAATTTTTTAACTATTTTAAATAGACGTACATAAAAATAAAAGCCAGCATTAAAGGGAATGAGAAAGGGAAAAAAAGGAAATTTTGATATAAAATACAAAGATAGAAATAATAGGAAAAAAGAAAAAGAAATGCTAGCTGCAAGATAGAGGTAACATAACGGTAGTAAGCATTCCTGTTTCAGAATGAAAAAAAACAAAAAAGGACACTGGAAAGTGCTGCGTACATTGAAGATTTTGTAGCCATTTGGTGGTAGGTAGGAGAGAGTGGGCGGTTCTCCAGGTTCCTTTGCTATAGAGTTATAAAGGTGAGATATTTTGGGAATCTGCGAGAAAATTCCCTTCTTAGCTGTACTGTTCATACTGTTAATCTTCTAAAGAAATCCAACTGTTATTTCTCTTACTGCCAACATACTTAATTATTGTTGCATAGAGCAAAACAACGATAAGATCTGAACAAAACAGATGGTGCAGCATTGCCAGAAAACTTATGTTTTACCATGAATTTTTATAAGATAGAGAAGAAAGTACAATTTTGTTGAAAATGGCCTAGACAAATCAGTATTTTTTACAATGCTGATGCATATACATTCGTGGTGATTAAAGTACTCTAACATCATTTCATATTTCTAAGAGATGGTTTTCTAAGTACTTTATAAAGCACAAAGAATACACAAATCATTTCTAAAGGATGACATAATTAAGAATACTTGCTTGTTCATGGTTATAGCCAACTTACGGGATAACGTTCCTTTGTATTGTTGCATACTATCTTTGAAAATCAACCTGTAATCTGGAGTTTTAATTAAATCAGTTTGGACTTTAAGGTTGCAGGGTTCTTTGGATTTCTTGAATGTATTTGACATGTTAATTTCTAATCTGTTATATGAAAAATAATTAGTTTGCTCATACCCATTTCTAGGCAATATATTATGACAGGTAATACATAGACTGATGATAAAGGGCCTTGCTCTTTGGAGAATTACCACCCTGTAGGAGAAGTTGACATTTAAACTGACAATGTGGGATCCCTGGGTGGTGCACCGGTTTAGCGCCTGCCTTTGGCCCAGGGCGTGATCCTGGAGTCCTGGGATCGAACCCCACATCAGGCTCCCTGCATGGACCCTGTTTCTCTCTCTGCCTGTGTCTCTGCCTCTCTCTCTGTGTGTGTGTGTGTCTCATGAATAAATAAAATAAAATCTAAAAAAAAAATACAAATAAACTGACAATGTACATTTTATGAAATTATTAGGTAAGTACAAAGTTAGAAGAAAATCTGGGGAGCACAAATATTGGGGCACTGAAGTCAAAATAACAGGGCCAAGAAAAACTTTTACGTAGATAAGATGACATAATAGTGTTTTACAGAGAAATGGATGTCTCTTCGATGTGAAGACAGATAGAAAATGATTCAAGTCTGTAAGAAGACCATCAGAAAAACCACCAGTGCATTATAATGTGTGGGGTAGGGGATCCCTGGGTGGCTCAGTGGTTAGGGCCTGCCTTCAGCCCAGGGCGTCGTCCTGGAGTCCCGGGATGGAGTCCCACACCGGGCTCCCTGCATGGAGCCTGCTTCTCCCTCTGCCTGTGTTTCTGCCTCTCTCTCTCTCTCTCTGTGTCTCTCATGAAAAAATAAAAAAATAAAAATTTTATAATGTGTGGTGTAGGTAGCCAGGCGCAAACATGTAATACCCAAGGTGAAGAATATTGAGAGATACAGCGGAAGAGATAAGTAGTCTTGAGTCCTGTTGGGGCCTTCTCTGACATGTAATCCATTAAATGTCACTCTGTTGGTGGATGGAGGGCAATAAACATGCATAGAGGAATAAAATGAACCACTTGGCTGTAATATGAAAGAAGAGTTTAAGGGGGAGATAGCACTGAAATCAGAATAGAATAAATTTATAACAATAGAGATAGACACTTTATTGTATGCTTGACAAATAAACAAATGAAAGACAGTATAGTATATATATGTGCATACACATGCACATGTTTGGGTGCACACACACACACACACACACTAGACCATTGTTGACTAAATGGAATTGTACATCTTTATTTTGTTTTGTTTATTTATATATCTATTGCAATTTTTTAAATATTTAAATTCAATTTGCCAACATATAACACCCAGTGCTCATTTCATCGAGTGCCCTCCTTAGTGCCCGTCACCCTCTATTGCAATTGCTAACACAATATCTGCCTAATCCTAGGACTATAACTACATATAGTTGAGAACTAAAACTAAATCTAAGTGAAAAATGCATATATGGAATGTAAATATAGCACAATTGTTAAAAATAAGCTCAGAACGTACACAAGAAAATAAACAAGTTGGCTTTTGAAAAAAAAAAAAAAAAGAAAACAAACAGACATGTTCAGTCTTCAGATGAAGAATCTGAAACTCAGAAATATAGGTGACGTTTCTAAGGGCACACAAGAACTAGAGTCAGATTCTGTGCTTCCAAAACAACTTGTTTTCCACTCTACTATTCATCAAATCAGTAAAAATAATGACTTAAAATTTATTTCTATAGGAAATAAGTTTTTCTGTAAATACGTAGTAGTTATTTTAGGGATTCTTTTATGCATGTAGTATGGGATTTTAAATCATTCAATCTGTTTAAACATATTGCTAGATTAGATCAATAGTTTTACATTTAATAAAATAAACCATCTATAGAATGTCTTTTAATCATTTCTGCAATTGTTTCATAGTCTATTCTAAAATTAGCATCGATAGTTTGACAACTGAATCATTTCTGAAGAAAATGCTATTATCAGAATGTTTCTATAGTTATTTGAAAACCTTATGATCAAAATACCATACACATTAATTAAACTGTATGAGAGTAGTCTGTTCTTAAAAAAAAATCCAGAAGGCTTGTAAATGGATTTTAAGTTACTTACTTACATTTTTATTGATTTTATTTATGTCGATTTATGTTCAAATAGTAAGAAATGCTGGGAAAATACATTAATTATTAATGATTTTAAATCTTGAAATAAAGCTTACACACATTTTTAATGAAACCCCCGTGTGCTAATATTCCTTTTAGTGTTGAGTTCATTATACATTTCATTTAAATACTTTTTTTCATCTGTGAAAGGCACCACACTTATATCTATTTTATTATTTGCTTCTTGTCCTCACCTGTTCCTATCTAGAAACTTCTCATAGATACCTACTCTAATGTGTTTTATATGACATTGTCGGTCCTTGAAAATGTAAATACTGTGGTTTGGTATATATCTGGTTTTTTTTTTTTTTTGGTATATATCTGTTTTAATTTATGTTAATGCTATGGTGATAGAAATTGCATTCAATTTCATACTTATTCTATTCCACAGTTTTTCAAGATCTACTCATATTGTCAAGGAGTTGTATTTACTTCACAGTCTACTGCCATAGGTACCCAACATATTGCTCTTATCCATTTCCTTGATTGTGGATACCGGGGTTGCCACTACCTCACCCCTACCAAAGGAAAGCTTCACCAAAGACCCAAGTATACACCTGTCTGGGGACCTGAAAAAGCTTTGTTGTAGTATATAACAAGTAGAATTTCTATGTCATAAGGAATGAGTATCTTTAATTTCACTAATTGCCAGGATGGTTCCCACATCAGCTGTGTGAGATCAAGTAAGACATGAGTTTCTCCGTATTCTCACAGACTTTGATATAAACATATTTTTACATTTAAGCAATCTATTCTATATTAACTGGATCTTAAAATCACATTTTTCTTGAATGCTAGTGAAGTTAAGCTGCTGAATTAATATTTATGTATGTATGTATGTGTGCATTATAAATAGCTAGAGATGTAGATTTACATAAATAATTGCATTAATGAAAGAAATTTAAAAACAATTAAAGCCAAAGATCAAGAAAACAAATTTTTGGTATCAGGTTTCTGTACTTATTAATACATTGAAGTAGCTATATTGCCTTATAGGCTTAAGATTTTATATGTATCTTCTCCAGAATGTGACCTACCCACCTATTCACTCAAATTATAATATTCCACATTAAGCAGACATAATTAATTTTAATGAATTCAAATTCATAGAATTTTATGACTTGTACTTTAGGGTTTCTTTTAGAACCATTCACCTTAATGTGCTAAAGATATGTTTCTGTTTTCTTGCATTACATTTTAAATTTGTCTTTCCCATTTTAGTCTCCTGTCCACCTGAATAACATACTTGTGTAAGGTATAAAAGCTCCTTTATTTAAGTCCATGCAATGAGCCAAGTTTAAAACAATAATGTTGGAGATCCCTGGGTGGCTCGGCGGTTTGGCGCCTGCCTTTGGCCTGGGGCATGATCCTGGAGACCCAGGATCGAGTCCTGCTGCAGGCTCCCTGCATGGAGCCTGCTTCTCCCTCTGTCTGTGTCTCTGCGCCTCTCTCTCTATCTGTGTCTCTCATGAATAAATAAATAATTTAAAAAACAAAAAAAATAATGTCCACACTGACCTGTAATGCTTCCTTAACCACATACTGTATTCTCATATATAGATTTGTCTCTTGTTGGACACTCAATTGTGCTCTGATATCTCTTTTCTGTTTCTTTCTAGTATCACCTGTTTGCCTGTATTTGTTTATTCATTGATGCATTCGCTCGTTCATTTATTTATTTTTATAACCATGAGTTGGCAACATGTTTTGTCATCTATAAAACAAATCTTTCTCCTTCATTTATTTTATTTTATTTTTTTTTAGAGACGGAGAGTGAGCATATGAGCAGAGGGGAGGAGCAAAGGGAAAGAGAGAATCTTAAGCAGGTTTCATGCCCAGTGTGGGGACCCACCACGGGGCTCAATCTCATGACCTTACTAAGATCATAACCTGAGCCAAAAACTAAGTCGGATGCTTAACCCAGTGAGCCACTCAGGTGTCCCTCTCCTTCATTATTTATTTAGTTATTTGTTAAAGATTTTATTTATTTATTTGACACGGACAGAGAGCACAAGCAGGGAGAGCTGCTGCAGGAGAGAAGCCGAGTCCTCGCTGAGCAGGGAGCCCAATGTGGGGCTCAATCCCAGAACCCTGCGACCTGAAAGGAAGGAAGTTAACCAACTGAGCCACCCAGGTGCCCCTTTACTTCAATTTTTAAATCCAGTATTCATAGATATTTGTGAACTCTCCCCTGAGAATCCATTTGTAAAATTTATTTAATTAAAAATCCTTTAGATGTTTAATTAAAATGCAATTGTATTTCTAGATTGCTTTGAAAAGACCTGGCATCTTTACCATGTTAATTAATGTGTATGTCTTTGTGTTGTCTTTCAAGGATTTTAACCATATTTAAAAAGGCACTGAGGGGGACACTTGACGGGATGAGCACTGGGTGTTGGTAAATTGGTCTGTATGTTGGTAAATTGAACACCAATAAAAAAATTAATTTATTAAAAAATTGCCTTTATATACATATTCTTCATATTCAAATAATTTTATATCCAGAAATCTTGCATTTGTAAATGCAGAGGGCAATACATTAAAGTTGTATCTCCACATATCAATCATAAATATGTTAGAGTTTTTAATTATGCTATTCAAATACTCTGTATTATGGCATATTTTATGTTTGTGCTTTTTGTTTTATTTTGGTCTGGCTGAACTGTTTTTTGTGTTGTTGTTGTTGTTGTTGTTGTTGTTTTTCACTTATTTCCCCACCTTTCTTGTTTGCCAGATCTTGATTTATTTTAAATATTATAACAAAATTTTTGAAAATCTGAGTCTTTGTTCTTGATTTATAGTTTACCAGCTACAATTCTGAAAATAGAGTTATATTAGAACTTAATTTTGCCATCATATATCCCACTTTCCATTATCAACTGAAACAGATTTTTTTTCCTCTTTTCCCATCCTCTACTTTACAGATTTATCTGGTAAATCTTTTATTTTATTCTCTGGTGGCTATCCCTGTTATATTACTATCTATACGTCTGTTTATCCTTTCTTTTTTCCTAAATATCTCTATCTCACTTTTATATTACCTTCAGAAAGGCAAATTAAAATGCTTTTAGTGCCCTCGGGGCCTTTCTTTCCCTTCCATTTGGTATTTTCGTAGAATACTAATTCTCAGGATACAAAGACATAGATAATTTCATGATTGTTTGTTTATACAACAAGTAGTTATTATTCGTCTTTCGAGTCCAGGCATTTGCCAAAGCATTGTTTCAGTCAGTGGCCGATCAGAAAAGCAGAAGCCTATTATGATGCTTTAAACAGATGCATTTAAAACTGGAAATTAGGTGTAAATGTGATCAAAGTACAGGCGGGAAATAATGAAGCAGGGATCTGAAGTAACAACAGGAAGCAATGACTATTTTAGGAAAATTATATTACTGAGTTCCCAGATGCCATGCCTCAGAAGCTGCTGGAGCATTCCAGTTGTCACCGTGTTTGTAACCAAGCTGCGTGTGTGAGCAACAAACCCGGAGCCTGGCTAGGAAGTCTGGAAAATGTAGTGTGCTAACTTCTCACCCTGGCAAGATAGAGCAGACTACAGAAGAGCAAGTGTGGCAGAGAGAGAAAAGAATCACTATTTAGTTCAGGTATATTCTTCATGGGCGTTTTCAAAGATGACCTTTGTGTGGTAAAAATTTTGAAAGTCTTGAATGTTTAAGATAATTTTCATTTTTTCCAGGAAGTTTCATTGCATTTTGCTGGATATAATAAAATCTTGTTATAAGCATCTCTTCTTTCAATTTCTAACCCATTGTCTTAACCTCCTTTGAATGTTGCTGGTAACAAACTTGATGCCAGTATATTTCTTATTGCTTTGTGGATATAGTTTCTCCCTGGAAACTATATATATATATTTTTTTTTTTTCTGTATTCTGATGTAATGTATTTTCTCTATAATGTGTTTAGATTTATTTTTCTTTTCTCTTGTGTCCTTTTGATTAACCCATATTTTCCTTTCATTTGATATATCACATTTTTATTTACTTTTAGACAATCCTAAAATTACCTTCAAATAATTCTGCAATTCTTTTTTTTTAAAATTATGGTAAGAACACTGAACATAAGAGCTCAACAACTTCTTAGGTACACAGTACAGTATTGTTGTCTATAGGTACAATGCTGTGCTGCAGATCTCTAGATTTTATTGCTCTTGCACAACTGAAACTTTGTATCTGTTGAACAGCAACGCCCCATTCTCCCCTCCTCTCAACTCTCTGTCTCTGTGAGTTTCACTATTTTAGTGACCTCATTCAAGTGGAATTATATGTCCCCTGATTTTCCTTTATTTTCTCCTATCACCCTGGTATATTAGTTTTTGATATTTTTGCCTCTTTATTCCAAATCTAACTTTTTTCTTATCTTCCCACTTTTCTTTACCTTTCTAATAATGTCTGGTTGAATTCCTTCCAGGTCGGTGATTTATTCTTTAGCTGAATCCATTTTACTACTGAACACATATTGGTGATTTTTGTTGTGGCGACGGTAGTTGTTATTTATCTACTGTATTACATCCCATATTTTCAGCTGTTTCTTTACAATTGTTCATAACAGCCTTATATTTCTAGTGCATTTTCTTTTCCCCTTAATGTTATTTATTATGCTCATCAAAAATATTTTCTTGTCTAGGCCATTTAATTCTGTTTTTCCTCGCGTCTTTATCGTGTTTGTACTTTATGCTTTCTTTTATTTTGTAACGATCATACTTTTCACATATATTTGACCATTTCCTGTCATTATATTCCATTGAGAGCATCAGCTTCTTTGATTCAATGTTCTATGGCTACAATAAGACATCCACTCCCAGTCTATCTGCTGCTGAGTTTAAGGAGAGAGAAAAGTAGGGACAGATATGCCTGGGGGTCAAGAACCATTGATTTTAAAATCAGGACTCACCTGGACCCCACTTTCATAGTCCTCAATTCATCAACAGAGTGTATGGAGAATAATTTCCCTATCACTATTTTAACAACTTCTCTTGTCCAAGTTCTTCTTAGAAAGTTTGTGAGGGGCACATAACAAATGACTTGATGATGCGTCCAGTCATCACATGCTCCCACACTCCCCATGCAGTGATGTGATACCACTTCACTCTTGGAACTCCCATTTTACTGGCCCAGAGTAGAGGTAGAGTATACAAAGTTATTCTTTCATTTTTTGTATTCAATATCCTCATTACTGTAGGATTATATTTCTACCACTTCATTTTATTTGTATTACTTTTCCTTCAGCTTACTGGTATAACTTTGAAGTTTAGAAGGTGAAAGTTAAAAAAAAAAAAAAAGTAGCAAGGAAGCAAATAGGCAAACAAGCAAAAGAGACCAAACCAAATATTTTAGTTAACGATTGGTTAATATAATACCCAGTGATGGGCAGCCCTGGTGTCTCAGCGGTTTAGTGCTGCCTTCAGCCCAGGGTGTGATCCTGGAGACCCAGGATCAAGTCCCACGTGGGTCTCCCTGCATGGAGCCTGCTTCTCCCTCTGCCTGTGTCTCTGCCTCTCTGTGTGTGTCTCTCATGAATAAATAAAATCTTAAAAAAAAATACCCAGTGTTATAAATGGATTATTGAACCTTTTAATACCTATTTTTATTGGTCTAAGCCCCAAACTTTGTATTCAACTTATTCAAATCTTAATTCAAATTATTTTTGAAATAAAATTCGAACTAGGGGGCACCTGGGTGGCTCAGTTGGTTACTCGTCTACCTTCAGCTTAGGGTCATGGTCCTGGGGTCCTGGGATCGAGCCCTGTGTCAGTCTCCCTGCTCAATGGGGAGTCTACTTCTTCTCCCTCTCCTTCTGCTGCTCCCCTGCTTGTGCTCTCTCTCTGTCATATAAATAAATAAAATCTTTAAAATAAATAAATAAAATAAAATAAAATAAAAATTCAAACTGGATGAGCTAGTAGAGCTCTGCCATAGAAGTCTATTAAAAAAAAAATCAAAACTATTCTCTCTTAAAATGAAATCAGTCTGCATTTGGCTGGCTAGAAGTTTTATCTTTAATAATTTTAAATTGTTAAAGATTCTTTTTATATTGTTTTTCTTTACTTTCTCCCCCCTGGGACTTTTTATTAAGGACAAACTCGTATTGGAGATAGGAAACAGATGCAAACACTTGAGCTTGTTAATGGTATGTGTGAGTAGAGAAGAGAAAAAGTGTTTTGATACATATTCTCCAACAATAATACAAAAAGGAAAAGGAAAAGAAAGGGTGGACAAGAAAAACAGACCTCTTTTTTCCATTCCTGGAGGGAAATTTGACTTAAAGAAACTTCCTTTTCCTTCCAACTGGTGGGGTTCCTCAGTGTGATGGATGTCTCCAATTCCAAGCAATATTATAGCAAGTAGCTCAGCACCGCTCTGCTCAGCAGTGAAGGCAATGCAATGTATTTTCAACTGGCGCTACAGGGGAGCTGAGATTTTTCTTTTTATATATCATTTATAAATTGATACTGTAACTCCACCAAGCAGGAGCTTTTAAAACTTAATGAGGATGAAAAATTATGTATATGTTCATATGCATACCTGTGTGTGGGAATAAGTATATGTTTAACATTTGATGTTCTAACAGGTTGACAGAAGCAACAATTCAAGCACTTAAATATATTTTTATGTTTTCACTTCCTTTGTAAAAACAACTTTATCTTTAATTTATTGATAATGAAAAATACAGGACTAAGGATTTAAAAAATCTGTATTTGACATTGTAAGACACCAAAGCACTATAAATATATGATATTTGAAGTACCCTGGCTATTATCTAGAGAATCTACAGATTCCCACTTAAATTTGAATTTCAGATAAACAAGTACGTTTTAATATAAGTACATTCTGAATATAGCATGGGAAAATTTATACTAAGAAAATATTCATTGTTTATTTGAAAATAAAATTTAACTGAGAATCCTATATTTTATCTGGTGACCTTAATATTATCCACCACAGATTTCATTCTCATGAAGCATAATTTGAAGGAAATATAAATAATTTCAATGTTTATGTATGATTACAGAACAAATACTTAGGGGGGATTAAATAGATCCTTGAGAATGGGAAAGCTGATTTTTTTTTTTCCCTGTCTCTGTATTTCAGTAAAGTAAAGCAGTGAACAATGTTCCATAAAGGTCAATTGGCAACTGTACCATCTGCTCTGGGTCCCTAGAATAAATCTCCTGCTGGGGTCCTCATACACATGAGCACATGTTGTTTTCACAAAGACCAAAATCTTATATTGTATTCTTGCTTGATCCCTGCTGTGGATGCCAGCTTAACAGCATCAGTGATGCTGTTTGGGGCTGAATTCTGGACCTTCATTATGCTGATTGCTGCCAATCCCAGGAATAAAGATTCCACTGGGTTAAAATAACATGAAGTGAAATGCTGGAATTCATGCCTGTCTACTAACAGATAATGCACCCAGATTACCTTTAACAGATTCGTTTGCCCATGCCGCAGGTTCTCTGAGTATTGGCTGCGAGTGATTCAGCTGCACTCTTCTCTAGAGAATGGCTCTGGGAAGACAGAAATGCCTGAGAGGTCATGTGTCTCCTGTCATCCTCAGCTATGTGCAATGAATGAATGATTGATAATCGATTGCAAAATATCTCATTATGGAACAACTCTGTGAGGTAATTAATACTCCTGCGCTCCCTGTGAAATCAGGCTGAGTCTAAACTTAGGTAAAAACATAAATTTGCTTTTTTTTTTTTCCTGCTATGTTCTCATAGAGAACACTATCTCAATAAATCAATTGTACATAAATCTTCACCTCAAATTCTGCTTCTGGGCATCTGGAACCAAGACATTATCCAGTTGTTATAAAGGAAAATATTCATTTAGATAAAATCCAATGGGAGGATCAAAGAATTAGTTGTTGAAGGTAAAACCATATATGAGAATAAGTATACACGATCAATAATAGCCATACTTCTTCCTAGTTCCTCATGGCACTTCACAGCAGGTTTACAGCCCAAAAGAATAGTCCCAGAATTACTACCATTTGTGAAAGACTCGGTTGCTTGAGAGTGGCTAAGAGTTAAGAACAGGTGATTATAAAAAGGCTCAAAGACAAATCTAGCCTTCTTTACACCTTTAAGCCATTTCCTCCTTTTGTTTAACAAAACAGCACTAAACCTTTGACTCCAGCTGGCATATGTTGGTTTCTATGTTGATAGAACCCTATAAAATAAGATACCGTAGTAATAGCCTATTATTGTGCTCCATCCAAGGAGAGGACAAACCATTATCATAGAGTTAAATATATTTTTAGTAAATACATGTTACAGTGTGCATACAGTTTACTAAACAATCTTGTAGATATTTATAGGTACCGATTTCCCAAAAAGTAGAATGAGGTCAACATGTGGCATGTTACAGGATCACAGGCATGAACATCCCTGCCCTGATATACATGAAAAACAAGCACCTAAAACACAAGAATGCAGTGAGACAAATCCTCAGATTCTAATGAACAAGGAGGAGCAGTTCCCCACGGTGAGATGAATTTATAGAAACAACATTGGCAGAATGTGGTAACAATGGCTGCATGTGGGGGGAAGTGTGGAGCACCTTCACATTAGAATTTAGGAAAACCAGGGTCAAGATTATCAGAAGAAATTTAAACATGCTTTCATGTGCAAGATGCTGAAAGTAAGTTTGTGTGACAGTTTGATAAGGGTTCAAATATATAATTGTTTTCGTGATAAAAACGAGTCATCTCCTCAAAATCTTTATACTGAAAATTTATGGATGACAGTCTGTTGTACTGACATTTTATGTTGTTACTTGATTTTTTTTAATTCTCAATTTTTATCTGCATCCAAATAAGTAAATGTATTTTTTTAGTGTTCACTTCCCAATAATTTAATGTAGCACCATCTGACGAAAGGATTGAAACTATTACAAGTCACTTTACATATTTGAAGTATTTCTTTACTCACAAGTAATATGTTCACTTATTATGATACACAAGATACTGATACACTTTAAAGTCTATTTTGAGGATTCCTCTTTGACTCTGATAACATGACCTCATGGCGAAATAACACATAGAGGTAGGATTTTTGTTCTTTTGTTCTTTTGTTTTTGTTTTGTTTTTTACAATTAGCTAAAATCAAAGCACTCGGAATACAATCTTTTTCCAGATTTGTGTTCTATACATAGCATGGAAGCTTTAAGTATAAAGTTACTGACTTCTTAACTGGGTAAATATGACATAGGAGTGAGACTGTAAGTCACTTCTCAAAACTTTTTAATCAATATTTTCTGACAAGAAAATTTGGAACTAAAATCATAAAAATAAAGTGACATTTTTTTCCCATCCACTTTTTGTTAAGAGGCACCAGATCTATCTATGAGAATACTGCATTATAGAAAGAAAGGAAAAATAAAAGGTAGACCAAAGTTACAGAACCTTGAAGGAAACAGCTGTAAAAGCTAAAAATCACAGCAATAGTGAAAGAACACACGCACACGCATGCTCAGTTATATATAATTGAATTCTGAATTGTGGCTTTTAGCTCACTGTGATATGCTATATAGGTATGATTTTATCTGATGTTTCCTAAATTTTATTCTTAGGCAGAAAAACTGGTGAACCTCTGGAAACTGGCAAGTCAGCAGGGCAGATGAACTGAATATAGTGCCACCTCCACCTCAACCATTCTTAATGGCAAACCCATTCTACAATGGTTAGACCTTCACAAACCTGGAGTTGTGAGACATAATAGAGTCTTACTAGGACCAAAGAATCAGTCTTTTCAGATTAATGGCACAGGTTGGAATACCAAATACAGTTGTTTCATTTTACCCAGACAACTGTTAACGATTGCTATCCCCCACCGAAAAACACATTCTTGGCCTCATCCAATGTGCAGCAAACACACAGGTAGGTGGAGGGCTGGGATTCTGTGCGATGTGTTGTGTGTACACGCCCTACAGGTCATGTAGAACAGAACATGGGGCTACTAAGGCGAATCCTTCCTAAGAGATTCTTCAGTCCAAAAAATCTGTGTTCCCCTAACAACTGAAATTGTCTGAAACTTATCCTCGCAGACATTGATCAAGATCCAGTGCCCTTCAGATGAGCCCCAAGTGTCTGGCCTGTTTTAACAGAATTCCCCTTAATGTCTTTTGGTATCAACATTTGCTTTGAGCCTTCCATTGTCTTAGGTAGCTAACATATTTTTCAGATTAATTTCCAATCGCTACTTCAAACATATGAGACACCCTCTTTTGTTTCTTTTCTTTGAAGTTGTACCCCCCCCCCAAAAAAAATGCACATATTCAACACATTTGTGTCCAGTACCTGATAACACAAAAATATACCTCTTGGAACTAAACAATACTGCAGCCCACAGGATCACAAATTCCAAATTTCCTCCTTGGTTCAGACTGTAACTCCACTCTCCAAATAAGATTTATGACTCCTCTCGGGACTTGCATTACTGGTCAGTGAGGGAACTTTCCTCAGGAAGGGGAACATGTATCTAAGTCACAGCAGAGTTCTGACAGATTTTCTCCTGGAAAGGATGGGAAGATTAAGAGTTACCTTAAATCCCCTTAAGACTCTTTTGATGGGAAGCAGTGAAGCAAGTTTAAGGTAATGTCATTTTCTGCTGCTTTATCAGTACTATCTAAGATAAATTTCACCTTCTAAGCTGCCATCTATCAGCATTTTTAGTGATAGTACAACAAATGGTCCCAAACAGAAAGTCGTTCAAATTGCTTTTGCCAAAGCTAATTGTTTTTCTGGTATTGTGAGGTCTAGATAAGCCGAAATTCTCTCCGTTAATTTAAATAATTTTCCTACAAGAAACAACCTTAAGAGGACCTAGGTCACCCGATTTTTAACACATTCTGCGGCTGAAAAGCTAAGCTGTTTAAATATTAATTCTTTCATATCCTTCATAGACCAGATGCAGGAAACTACTTCGTGTGCTACTACTGAGTTCTCCCTGAATATGCCTCATGTTAATTACTTGCTTTAATAAAGGTTAGGAGTGGATGTCTCAGAAATAAAACCCAATGGAAGAAACAATCCTTTCATCCTTTTCTGCACTTATTTTCTTTTATCATTTATCCTTATAGTTCTGTTCTTTTGTGCTTTTTAACTGGCTATGACAATGGTGCAGAATGTTAAAAAGGCATATCTCGGTTCAATGTCAGGTAATAATAACCTTCTCCGGTAATGATCAAGATAGAAGCTAAATATTAACCATTTTCAAATTTTCTTTTTTGACTTTGCTGGCGGTAATCTAAGAAGATGACAATGTAATATTCTTTTAATATTCATGCACACAATTATATGAATATGCAAAACTCATGCTCCTAATACAGAACAACAAATAATATGAAGAGTCTTACTTTGGATTTCACCCTTATCTATTCTAAAGTGTGCGGGGATTTCAAAGTAAAGTATTCTCTTGTGTATAATATATCTAGCTCAATTTCAAAATCTTTGACAATGGCTAAATGTACTTGAATAAGTAATATATAGTGCATTAACTTTCTCAGTAAATGTTCTTGTATTGTGAGTTTAGTCATAATGGGACATTCAGACACTGAATGAGTATCTCTGCTTAACAATTATTTTCCTTCAGGGTCATTTAAATATATGGGTTTTTGGTTCCTCTTTTGTTTAAACAAAAGAATGATCACCGTGAAACATTTCTACCCCCCCCAACTCTATTTGTCTTTAGTCTTCTTATATTTAATTTTTTTATTTTTAGCAACAGTGTTGCCAGTCTTAAGGTGTCTCTCAAAATGGGTATATTACCACAATTTATATTAATAATTATTTTTTCAAGATAAAAGATTTGTCCCTCCAAAGCTACCTCCACCTTATCCTACCACTTTGTGGAATGATTTTACTAAAACCTCAGTGGCAGATGCAGAAGTTAGAGTTATATCACTCTTAATAATGCAAAATTTAATTTAAAATATGCATTAAATCATTCTGTTCTTCCACACACATATCCTAAAATATTCCTGGTAACCAGCTGCTTCATCTCCCCTGATTTTTTTTTCATTAGTATCTCCAGACTAATTAATATTACACCTTCTATCTTTTGAAACTCCTTCTCCCACACTTTCAGCAAAAATTTCACTGCTTGTTTTATTAGTTGGGATTCTGCTGGTACTAGTGATCACAATTCAACTCCATGTAAAACAAAAGTGAACCTAATTTGTTTAGGTAACTCAGAAATCCAGAAAAGAGACTTGTGTTCAGGTACAGATAGACCCTTCTATGCAAAGAATGTTGTGACTTTTTACCTTGGGTTGTGTTTTTTGGCTACACCTGCCTGATTGTTTCTTACTGGGGGGAGTTACTCCTTGTGTCAGAAAGTGGGCTCTCTGGCAAGACCGGCAAGAACCCAAAGTATTCTCTAACTATGGACATTAACGTTTAGTACTAGAATAATAAAGTAGTTACCTATATGGACAGATATTTCGTATTAAATATTGAATTACATTTTATTTTAAAAAAACATTGCATTTTAATTTGTTTTCAGAAGCCTTGAAGAAAAATCAGTTTAATGGAATTTGAGAAGAGGTTTCCTTAGTCCTAAGGAAGTTATCCTCTTATTTCCATCCTTCTCCCAGGATTTTCAATACCCATTAATTTGAAAAAAAAAATTGAGTACTTAACAATTTTATGACTCTATCGAATGATTATGGTCATTAAGATATTCCCTCATGAGCATGTATATGTATAAGTAGCCAGTTTGGTCCTAGGAGAAATAGAAGAGGTGCAACACAAATATATCCTCTCTCTGTGTTTTGTACTATGACTCTATTTTCCCTGCATCTTTATAGAGGTTGTGTAGAACTGTTGAAGTCCTTTTATTTCATGCACACATCTATGTGAATTATGTAAACTTAATTCATATAAATTATGTGAATTTTATTTCATTTTGTCTTCCTTCCTTTGTTCTTTTATTTCCTTTTTGATGAAAAACAGAACATAGCCCACCATTTCTGAAAACATATAATCTTGAATAATTCAAACCTAAGATAGGACTATTAATAATAGTATAAAAAGATTAAAGAAAGTCATGAATAGATGAATAGATTCCCCAGCATTAAATACGATCCTCTTAAAAAGACAGGATAAATGCTTACTTATTTCCCTTTAAATTACCAATTTTCTGAATAAACACGTGATGTCATAGATACTTCAAATGATATAAGTTATTTTTATCCTTCTTTGGGTATCCCAGTGGGCTCACTTATTTATATTTGTTTCATTTCTTGAATTTTATAATTTTATAATGAGTAAATTATAACATGAATTTGATAAATCATTTAATAATGAATTTTAGAATCTTATGATTAATTAGAATCATGTAATGCTCTCATGCAGTGTGATGAGCACCTCAAAGATGACCTCAGTCCTTTTGCAAACTCTTCCCGTCTCTCAGTATCTCTTGTTCCCTGGCATAGTGAGGTACTTGTAAAGATTTACCTGGGAATTTCATGATTCAGATCTGGCCAAAATATGCATCTTCCTAAGATTGGATCTTTTCAGTGGTTGATTATGCTATGAGCCAAGATCTCAGAGCTACATGTATTTGTTGTTACTGGGATATTTTTGCTTCCAAACCTTGTAAATAAAAAAAGTTTAGAAAAAATATGTACACATTTGTAAGTTCATAGATGTGTCAATAGACAAAATACTTTAAAATTAAGTGGGGCTTAAATGATTTGATTTGTTTTTTTGCAGTCCCTTGCACATATGCCAAAATTTGTGATTATTAATAACATCAATAGATTTACTTAATGTGCCACCTAACATCACTCAGTGAAGTATTTTAGATTACAGTTAATGTATTAATACTAACAGACTACTGATAAACTTTATGGGTTTTTTTTTTTCCTTTATAGCACATCCCCTATCGCTGTTCAGAAAGAGTGTATTGTTCTAAAGTAACTTGAAAAGATTTATATGTTTTTCTGTGTGGTTAGGTTACCAATTTGAATACATGAATCAGATGTCAGCTTTCATTGCCAGTCACTAAACACATTCCTTTCTTATGTCACTCTCTAGAGCATTTAACCTAGAAAAAATTCTAATTACTCAAAAAATGTTTTCTTAAAGGCTTGCCACTCACCAAAATGAATGAATCCAATCAAGAAAACTATCATTCTAATTTATTGGCTAAAGTTTATGTTTATTAAATGATTTCTGATTTAAGTGAAAAAGAAATTCAGATCTATTAAGTTTAATGCCACTATTCCTTTCTATAACAGAGCTTTTCGGTCAGTACAAATGTAGCCATCTTTTGTTCTGGCCAGTGAACCAAATATGTAGTATGCTTTCTTCAATGTAGTTGGCTTGTGCCAATCTGTTTTCTTTCTTTGTTGTGATTTTCATGCCATTAACATCTTTTTATTTTTTAATAATGGCTGCTAATTCACAAATATTTTAACAATACATTAACATTAACAAAGATATGCGATGTAGGAGTACAATTATGCTATATTGTAGGTAGATGGCACGGAGAAGAGTTGGGATCTGAACCAAGCACATAAGCTTATATTCCCTACCATTGGAAAACACGGAGAAAGTATGGAAAAGCTGAAAATATCCTTAAATAAGCTTCTAATTGACTTCAGATAAAACCTATCGAAAACTTATGCAATAAAGTTTGCTTGTAAAACACAGACAACTAAATATACTCTAAATATTGGGAAAATAAAATGAAGAAATACTGCACAGAAAATGTTGGAAAAAAATAAAATGCTATCACTGGTTAAATCTAGGTGATGGATTTACTTTCACTTTAAAAGTTGCTATTTATCTTTCTTTGTTTTTCATAACCTTTACAATGAGTATATGTTACTTTATTATAATATAAGAGAGGTTATTAGCTGATTATGACAAAGTCACTTTGCCAGCAATGTTAAAATGCATGGGTAATGAATAAGATTACAATGACATTGCCTACCCTCATTTTTCAAAGGCTACTACAGTATTAATTTAGAAAAGAAAATGGTAATGCAGAGTGATCCAATATGATTTTCAAAGAAACCATGAAAGAATGATAATTCTTTTTTTTTTTACCTTATATTCGTAGGCTTATTTTATAGTATGTATATGTTTCAAATACTGACGCTAAATCAACACTTCTTATAACAACAGTATAATTTCTTTTAAAATGTCTCACTTATCTTTCCTTTAACCACAGACTGAACACATTTACAATATCATATTTGTTATTAGAATCATAGAACATGAAAGTTTATCACGTTTTTTCTTAATAATCATTTACATGAAAAATCTGAAGTGTAAATTTGTAAAGCCAGTTTGTGTGTGTGTGTGTGTGTGTGTGTGTGTGTGTGTGTGTGTGTCTGTTATTGAGATCTGAAAGTATGATTTAAAAAGTTATCTAGGGGATCCCTGGGTGGCGCAGCGGTTTGGCGCCTGCCTTTGGCCCAGGGCGCGATCCTGGAGACCCGGGATCGAATCCCATGTCGGGCTCCAGGTGCATGGAGCCTGCTTCTCCCTCTGCCTTTATCTCTGCCTTGTCTCTGCCTCTCTCTCTATATATGACTATCATAAATAAATAATAAAAAAAAATTTTTTTTTAATTATAAAAAAAAAAAAAGTTATCTAGAGTTGGGATCCCTGGGTGGCTTAGTGGTTTAGCACCTGCCTTCGGCCCCGGGCGTGATCCTGGAGTCCTGGGATCGATTCCCACATCAGGCGCCCTGCATGGAGCCTGCTTCTCCCTCTGCCTGTGTCTCTGCCTCTCTCTCTATCTCTCTGTGTCTCTCATGAATAAATAAATAAAATTTATAAAATATAAAATAATAAAATAAAATAAAATAAAATAAAATAAAATAAAATAAAATAAACTTATCTAGAGAGAAGCAAACCAAAAAACAGACTCTTAACTATAGAGAACAAACTGATGGTTACAGAGGGGATGGATGTGGGTGGCAAAGTGGGTGAAATAGGTGATGTGGATTAGGAGCACACTTGTCATTATGGACAGTGGGTGATGTACGGAAGTTTTCAGTCACTATATTGTACACCTGAATGTAATATGCTGTATGCTAACTAAATTTGGAATCTAAATAAAAAGGTAGAAAAGAGAAAGAAATTTATCTAGAAAAAAAATTATCTAGAAAAAGTGACTTAAAAGATCTATAAATGCTAGGCTTTACATTGAGGTTGGAAACTACTCTCCTTTAGACTACATAAGAAATACAACATATGAGTATGAGTATTTAGGTAACTCATGTATAGCAATTGGTAAACAAAGTAACATCCTCAAAAGTGGTCACATGTGCTTTAGATTACATGAAAAGAACATTTTTACTACATTTTTATGAATAAAATATTAGACACAGATATAGAGGGCAGTTAATCACCATGAGTAACTAATCTACATGGATTTTTCAAAAATTATTTTTTAATGTTTCCACAAAATAAGAAAACTACTCACCACAGACTTTTCATATTTACTGTTGAGCACTCAGAGTTAGATTTAGCTAAATTTTTGCACTCCTCCAGATAATTGTATCATTTAGACTTATCATTTGACTTAAATATGAATAAAGACTCATACTACTGATAGTCTGTGATTCAAGAGAAGTAGCTTTATGGGCTCAATATGATTGGGACATTCGATTTATATAGCACCGTCCCTTAACTAGACTAAAAGACCTGTACAAAGACCAAAACTTACATTAATTTTGCATTATGAGAAAATAGCCAATATCTTCATAATGAATATGAAGAGAATTCTCATAAGAGAATATAAAACAGAGAATATATAGCTCAATCTTAGGCTTTTGCTCTCAAAATTGTACTTATAGTCTTCTCTCAGTGTTCTCTGAAATTCTATTAATATTCTTCCTATGCATATTTTAACTCAATTGAGATTACCTATCTAGCTACCCAATACCTATCTAATATCTATCTAATATCTGTCTCTTCCCAACCCCCCTCATATTTTATTTTAATTATTTTATTTTAATTTAATTATGTTTAGGTTGTCACATAATCACTGTTACTTTTTCCAACCTACTTCCAATTAATTTTCCTTTTTTTCTTAATGGCTTTAAATAATCCACGTAACTTACAATTAAACCATTTAAAGACTTCAAGTCAATGTTTTTAAAATGTATTCACAAAGGTCGGGTTTCATAAACATTATTTAATTTTAGAATACTTTCATCAACCAAAGACACCGTGTACCCCTTAGTTAACTCCCTATTCTAGCCAGATACCAGCCCTAAGCATTCAATTGTCTACTTCCCATTCTATAGCCTTGTCTGTTCTGATTATTCATATAAACAGAATTATGTAATGTATTCCATTGTTGACTGGCTCCTTTACTACTGTCTTGAAAGTTCATCCATATTATACCATGTATCAGGACTTCATTCTATTTTATTAGTGAATAAAATGCCACTGTATAGATAAGCCACATTTATTAAACTATCCATTAGTTGATGGACATGTGTGTTACTTCCACTTCTGGCTCACATTGTTCAATTATGAAATGTTTGCTATGAAAATCTGTGTACACATTTTTGCATGGTGTAGGTTTTCATTTATTTTGACTATATGCCTAGGAGGGGAATCACTTTGGCATATCATATGGCATATCATAACTCCATGTTTCACATTTTGAAGAACTGCCATACTTTTTTCCAAAGTGACTGTACAATTATATATTTCTGCTACCAATCTAATAGGATTCTAATTCTTCCTCAACAACTCTTGCTTCCTAGAGTTTTTATTTTTGTGTGTGTCTGATGTTTGTGGCTTTTTTTTTTTACTTTTTTTTTTTTTTAATATAGGCTCCATATCCAACATGGGGCTTGAACTCATAACCCTGAGATTGAGTCCCATGCTCTACTGACTGAGCCAAACAGTGTTGTTTCTGATGTTTTTTTGTTTGTTTGTTTGTTTTACTGAAAACTGTCTTGTTACTGTTATGATGTGTTTGTTTATTGATTTCTTGATTTTAGTAAACTAGTACATCCTACTTCCCCTGCAGAATCCAGTCTTTGATGTGGCACCATCTTCCTGACACCCCATACCATGTGGACGACTGCCTGCCTTGTCTACCTCTGTTACTATCACATCCAGATATTCATTTCTAGTTATTACTAGTTAATCACTGTTTTGTTTTTGATAATGCTTTTATGCATAAGTTGCTACACAGTCTGTTCCAACTTAAGTAAGTCTCCTGTGGGGCCCGACCCAATCCCAAGAAGCTTCTTTTTAACTGTCTTTTTCCTGTTTCTCCCTGATAAACATCTAGCTGGTCTATCATTTTACTTGTTGCTGTCAAGAAGTTACCAGCCTCCTCTTAATTGCTCACCACTAAGATTGCCATTTTTTGACAGTATCCTTAGTCTTGCAGGTCCCCAAATTTTGCTCCAGATTAAGTCCAGTCTCTTTATGGAGAGCTATAAAATTCTCCTCCTGGGTAGAATTGATTGCCATTGCCCCAGAGTAGGAGCATGGAGAGTAGCTTACTTGACTCAGAGTGATGCTCTACAAGCAAAGTACTGAGCACGAAAGATAGCCCCTGATGTCTTGGTTTGCTTTTCCTTCCATGGGACATCTCTCCTATGAGCCAAAGCTGTCGTAGGATAATTGACTGAGATGTTCAACCTGCTGCAACTGGAATAGTCTTTCATCTTTTAAGTAGAAGCTTGGTAAATGAAGCATATTGATTTATCTTGCTCTGGTTGCCTGAAATAATGCTTTTGAAACATGGATCTGGGAAGGGGGATGAGAAATCCTCTACCCCTACCAGGAAGAAACCATTGCCTTAATTGGGAGCTTCCAGGGAAAGAGAGTAGGAGAGAGAGAGCCCTGTCTTGTCTGCACCCATCAGGAGTAGTTTTCATTGCACTGATTTCAGAGGAGAGGAAGTGGATCATGGCTCACCACCCACAATATCTCATTTTTCTTACTGAGATTTAGGAGATTGTCTTGAATATATATGTTTCTCCGTTTGTCATGTGATACTAGGACAATTCCAGAGACATGATTTTTTCTTTTTTTTTAATCCTCAGCAATTCTAATTGTTTCACTAGAGAGAAGGTCCATGAAAATCTCTACTCTGCCATTCTGGAAGTAGTTCTCCTCGAATTACTTTTTAATACATTATATTCTGAAGCAATGTGTTAGTCTAAATATCTTGTATTCTTATGCCTTATATATGTGGTGCCAAATGCTAATGTTGATATAAGTTTGCTATGGCAACCTTGACAAGTAATGCACAATATTCTAATCCTTTTTTGTTTTTTAAATTTTTAGTAAAAATGATGATAAATCCCTCTGCATCACTCCTTACACGAGACTGTTGTGAATATTAAATAAAATGAAGTAATCATCTAAAATGCCTTGAACTTAGAAAATAAAATTTATCCATTCAGCCTAGAATTTTCTTTATTTAAGGTAAATGTATTTACTCCCTCCTAGGAAAGATAATGGACACTTAAAAAAAAGAAAATGAAAGTTCCAAGTTTCCAAGGAAAGTATACAACATAGAGACAGAATTGGCAGCAAACCAGGATAAATGCAGAAGTGCCCTTGGTAACTTGTGTCCACTTGCTTTATTTATGCTCTCTTTCTCATTTTGGATATTAGCTCTAGGCTTATTTCTGTAGCAATCTTCTGAACCTCAGATTATGTTATAAAAAGAGATGATAATTAAATTTACAGAAGAGCCCTTTGGTATGTGATGCACATGTTCCAGTTTATTTCTGCTGCCATAATTACCCAATTAACTTTATTTTCTGAACAATCTAGCTCTCAATATGAACAACCTCAACCATGTTATTTATTTTCCTGATATGCCATCTTCTGTGAGTAATCATGATGGGATCAACATGGAATATATATGTATGGATAGGTATGGATACACATTACTTTTGTGTTTCTCTCATAAGCCATGAATCTGTGCTCATCAGGTTAATCACATAATATATTAGCTTTAGGTTCCTTCTTAGCCTTCACTGAGACTGCTTCCAAGTCTGTTTTGTACAAGTCATTGAACATTTCATTCCTAATCATAAAATATTCTTCATTTGAACTAATGGTAACATAGTTTTCCCTCTAATATATTGATAGCGTATAGCTTGTTAAGTTCTAAGTAGACTGAACTGCACATTTTAAGCAATAAAGGAGGATGACAGTTTTCTTGAACTAGAGCCTGTTTGTTTATTTGTTTGGAAAATAGCATGCCACATTTGGGCATGCTATTGGGTTTGGGTGTGAAGATTTGGGTGTGAATTTTAAAATTCTCATGACTTTAACCGTATGAAAATTAAATCTCATACAGTGCCTGAGGAACATATTCTTTTAGTGTAGCGGGCAGTAAAAGCAGATATCTGATTAGTAAAGAGTGTTCTTCATTATCAAACATCACGTTCAGACTCCTTTTTTATCTCAAATACAAGGCAATTCATGTGCTCATAGACTCATACAATGTTTCTGGATTTCAAAAGACTCCACTAAATGTAGAGATATTTTGTTTTAGATGTTTCTAGAAAAGAGAACTATGTATATTTAACAGGATAATAATAATAATATTAACATATAGAACATATTTTTGCCAGACATTTAAAGCTCCTTACTATATTCCCTCTTCTTCCTTTTGTATCCTTTACATAATAAGCAACAACAAATGATAAAACTGCCAATAATGGTTAACAGTAAGTCTTCAGTTTGTTTTCTTTCTTTTTAGAATTTTGGTGGAAGAAGGGGAATGTCCAAAGGAAGAAAGAAAGAAGGAAGGAGAAAGAAAGAAAAAGAAAGAAACCAAGTTCCACTCAAATCTTCACATACATGTGCTAATGACAGGACCCCTAGAAATCTCACGAAAGCTATTTGCTAGCTGGAGAGTCCCTGTGTACGGAAAGATTGCACAGACTAAGCTATGCTATGCTTAGTCTGTGTAGAACATTCTGTAAACAAACCTAGAATCATGAAATTTTGAAGCATACCTTAAAAAAATACTACACAGGCTGTGCAACTATATCGTGGAGCTGTTTCAGGGTTGAATATCTCTCCTTTAAGTAATGGTGATACATATAAAACTTAGATTTTCAACATATCAATCTTAGAGTACATCCCGATAAGGCAGGAAGGGACCTGTGGAGTTATAAAGGCATTCCTAGACCTCACTCTGCTTCTTCTGAATATTATTATAGTCCTTTGTCATTACTTACAATTAATAGTAACCCTGATACTGGGTAAAATTTCTGGCTTGTGAAAGTTTGATTTGATGTTCTGATACTTTATGCATTTATGCATTTATGAAAGCTGCATTGTTACCTAAAAATATATGTAATTTATGTCTTTCTACCTAGATTGTATTTGGTAAACAGCGCTTTATCACTTTATTTTAATCAGTTGGAATTTAACCTGAAAGGAATATAGTTATTAAAAATACTTATATTAAAAAAATAAAATAAAAATACTTATATTATATATAATGCAGATATACATAGAATAAGAAATAATTTATAATTTACTAAGGTGTTTTCTAGAGAGATAAGCACTTTATTCCTAACTCTAAATTTTTATCATTAATCCATAAAATTATAAATAAAATCTTAACTAGGAATTATCCCGTGTTTATGTTTTAATTACTTAATAATAATTGTCATACTTCATTCATTATAAAGCAGAAATTGCAAATCTTCTTTCCTGATTCCCCTACTATTTTATCAACCAGAGGGCATTATGGCAATCTCACCCTACCGAGGCTTAGAGTATTAAAAAAATGAATATTTAAAATTAAAATATAGCTTGTCACAAAGAATGAGCACCTGATGCCATTTATGAGAAACAGGTGGGTGTTTATTCAAGCATGTTTGATGTACCAGCAGGAATTATTTCAGTTAAACACCAATGTCATTGCCATTAGAGAAGACTAAAACAAGAGCAAAAGACACACACACACACATGCACGCAGGCATGCATGTGTGTGTGAATGCGAGCGCGTGCACACATGCACACAAGCATTTAAAGCACCCGAACGAATCAGATTTGAAGGATGAATTCAATTTGTCTTGATTGCCTAAAGTATGAGAAAGTAGCCTCAGAAATAGATCAAGAGAGTTTGACCTTTGTTGTTACAGTGAAATGTGCAATTCCTGCAGATGTCATTATTCTCTGGCATTTTCTCTGGGTGAGTGGAAAATAATATCTTTTTAGAGGGATAGAGAATAAAAATGACTAGGAAAAATATATGTCTTTGCATTTAGTATATAGTATCTTGAACTAAGGAGTTAGAGCAGTTATTTTAGTGGAGAAGAATATACAAAATAAATATTTGAATTAATCACACATGTAACTGTTCCTAATAGGAGAGGGGAGGAGATAGAGAAAGAATGTAAATGACCTATTTAAATATATTTTTTTGAAAAAATACTCCAGGATATTATTATCAGTAAACATGTATATGTATTTTTACAACAATGATGGCAACTTAATGTATGCAAAATTAAGACATGTTTTAGTACCAAAATACCACTCAACAACATAGTGCATCAGCAACCATTCACCCTGAATGATGTAGATAATTAATCTAATTTTCCCTCTGCTTCATTTTGTGTTCTATTAGTTTTCTTATTCAAACTTTCAAGTCACAAATCTAATTTAAAACCTCTTAACTAGTCTAACACATAATGTGTTCTCTCTACGTTCAGTGTCTAGCATGAGCAGCAAAGCTGGAATACTAATTTACTTCAGAGTGTGCAAAACACTCAATAATCAAATAATAAAATCCTGGATCCAGCACTTCTTAATGACATGACCGAATGAGTCCAATGCCTTGAAATGTGAGCATAAGTTAAAAAATAGAATAAAAGCATGTAAATGAAGAGGGGGGAAATCATGCTAACCAAAAGAATATATTCAATATTATGGGTCTCCACTCAAAATGGTCCCTATTCAAGATAACAAGACTTTAAAGTTAACAAGACATGTTTTGATTAAAACTAGTGTTGCTATTTTAGTCTTGTCTATTCGCTATATTACACTCTTTCTTCTTTTCTCTATCATGCACACACATACACACACAGTTACTATATTTAGAGTTTATATTGGAAGTTATTTTCCACAGTCTCTTTGTAAAAATCTGTATTGTTTTTCTCACTGGGGTAGAGGGGCTTTCTTTCTCTTTTCCCTACTTTCTTTGTTTACATCCCCTTCGTTAAAATAAAGTTTATTTCTATATACTCTCTTGAATTCAAAGTCAGTAAAATACACACACACACTTCATAAAATGAAGAAACAGGATATGTCAGAAAAATTAACCATGTACTGAGTGATTAAACTATTTTGTGTAAGAATGTCATTTCTATTTTGTTTAAATGTAATGCAATTTACCAGACCATAAAGAACTCCTTAGATGAAATGGCTGTTTTCCAGGCAATGCTGCTCTGCTGCTGATTGCAATATATTCTGACATCTATGACAGTTTTATAATTCTTCTATTCTGTGCTCTGAAGTGTCCTTACTTTGCTGAAGGCTTTCTCCTGGGAAAAGGCACTAAAGTTTTGTGGACTGAAAGGACGATAAACAGTTTGATGGGAAAACGGTATCACCATGTGATGCAATCTTGTTGCTAATTTGTTTTATGTTAATATAGGAAAGTATTTCAAAAGACCTTTACATCAAAATCTCTTAGAGGAGATTTTGTCACACATGTGAATATATTACGTGAGATATAGAGAAGGAAATCATGAAAAAGAAATAAGGAGCATCTTGTTTTGATAGCCTCTTCTGTCAAATGCAAAAAATGTTAGAACACGGTGTATTATGCAAACAGTCCAAAATATTACATGTAAGACATTACAATGAATTTGAATACAATAATTTTAATGAAGATCATCTTAGGCTAAACAACAGAATGTAAGATTTGGACAACACTTTACCATAAATAGTGACCAAAGATTTTACTGCTTGTAAAATTCTGTTAAAGCTGGTTCAGTAAATAATATTTAAACAAAAATTTTAGGAACCTATGAAAGGTCTGTGATGAGTATTGAGTTTCCCCTAAATAAAAGCGGAAATATAAAAAATAAGTTCTTATTTAGAATGTGTTATATTAAATTAACTGTAAGGAACATACCCATATCACACCCATAAGGATGAAATGTATATTACAAGGACAGAATCACAAGAAAAGAGATTGCAATGCTGTCAAATAGAAAAAAGGAAAGGGTAAGTGCATGCATACTCATACTGAGAAAAGCTATGGAACATATTGGCATATGCAAATACACAAATATCCATATGACTTTCATATATAGACCAATGGAAAGGATTTCAGTTGAATCAGTGTTCACTTTGAAGACAGCCATAACAAATGAATTTTTAAACAATTTTTAAACAAATATTTAATTTTTTTTAAATTTTTATTTATTTATGATAGTCACAGAGAGAGAGAGAGAGAGAGGCAGAGACACAGGCAGAGGGAGAAGCAGGCTCCATGCACCGGGAGCCCGACGTGGGACTCGATCCCGGGTCTCCAGGACCGCGCCCTGGGCCAAAGACAAGCGCCAAACCGCTGCGCCACCCAGGGATCCCTAAACAAATGTTTAATAAGAATTTTATTCAGAGTAAAATTTAAGAACATGGACCATTAAATTGTTAACTGCTTCATTATAGAAGTATTAATAAAAAAAGTTTAAAAATGAAGAGCAACCCCAATCAATTATTTGAATCAAGAATTAATTTTCACATAGAATAGATTGCATGAAGTCCAGAGAAAAGAGAAATAGTAACATAATTATCCATTTGTTTAATGATCTATAGCTTTTGAAGTTTATATATACTATTGCACCTCAATTAGATGAAATATTTATATAAATAATTGTGTTTGTAGATTAGATAAGCCTACTTTTACATGAAAATTGGAAAGGAAAAATAATTTTACAACAAAGTTACAAATATGCAAATATTGTAATTTTAATTGATTGGATATTCCTGTGTCTCTGCATTTTTTAAGAAGACTGAAAAACTAACACCAGCAGTTTTGTAGCAATGACTAATTTCAAGATCTAGAATTGGGCAACCTTTGCATAGGTATAAGCCATGAGTTGCAGTAAAAATCCTTATAGAGTTAAAATGTTCTAATTTGCTAAATTCATAATTGTGCTATTTACGTTATTTCTGGATCTGTCTGAATCATTTATTTTTCTTGGTTATGGATCACATTCTTCTGCTTTTCACATATGCAGTAAATTTTTGATTAGATGCTAGACAGTATTAATGTTGTTGTTTCAAATGTGTAGGTTTTCTTTTAATGACAATGAAGTTTGATCCCTGCAGTAAGTTAAGTTACTTGGAAAACGATTTATCTTTTCTTATATGTGTTTTTGTTTTGTTAGAGGGGGTAGCTTTTTCACTAAGGCATGAGCTTTTTAGGGTCTCTACTGAGTGCTACAAGTGTTCAAACAAGGATTCTCTTTAACAACTTAACATTTGACTTATCAATCCCACTTTTAGGTAATGTTCAATAAAAATAAAAATATATGTCCATGAAGAACTTACACATGCATTCTCATAAGAGGTTTACTCATATTAATCAAAATCCAGAAACAAAACAAATGTCCACCAACTAATTAATGGATAAATAAAATATAGTATAACCATACTGTTAAATATGAGCAAGAAAAAAATTCTGAATAGTGATAAACTTAAGAACAGATAAATTTCAAAAAACATCATGTTGAATGAAAGAAGCCAGACACAAATTATACATACTGGATGATATCTTTACATATAATTCTAGATAAAGAAAAAATTAACAGAATAGAAAACACATTAGTGGGTGTCTAGGACTGATATTTGGGAAATTGAGAAAGAACTGGAAGGATTATTTTGGAGAATGGAAGTATTTTATATCTTTATTATGGCGGTATTATGTGGTAGCATACATTTGTCTAAGTTAAATAGATATTTAAGACAGGTGTGTATTGTTCTATGTGAACTCAACAAGGTGAGTTAAGAAAAATATTTACATATCAGCACTTTTTGAACTTGAGTTAATTCACTTGGGAAGGCCAAATAGCATGCTAGAAGAGCCCAGCTGTATATGATGGGGTCAAGTCAATCCTCACATTTATAACAGCAGATAAGTTAATCACTCTCTCCGAGTCTTAGCTTTAAAAGTTTGTTTGACATTTCAGATTGACTCTGAACAACAATTCCATCTCTCACATTAGATATACAAAAAAATATTAGCCTTCTTCTCTCTTTGATATACATTCTGATTTTAGGGTATGGTTTAAGTGATAATGATCTTCTAATGATGACATTGTGAATTAGTCAGTCAAAATGATTTTATGCATAAGTGCAGATCTATATTTAAAGTATGTTTTAAATACTCAATATTTTCATACGTCAAACTAAGACACAAAGACTGGCCAACCTTAGTATGGTTTGTTTGATGTTGACCTTTCCGGTAGAATAAGCTGTGGCCCACAGAGAGATCTGATTTCAGGGGTGCCATAGTTTAGTTATTGACTGAGATTTTAGTGGGCAAAACTAAACTAGTTTTTGGTTATTCATTCATGCTTATAAATTTGTAATCTGTCTACTAGAAATTAAGTATCAGAGTGATTCCTAAAGAATTCTATTTTTCAAAACATGAAAATAGGAAAAAAAACAGGCAAGCATTTAAGCAAAAGAATACACATGTGAGAGTATATGTTGGAAGCTCACAATGAAGTATTCATTATAATCTTCAGTTACTACAGTCTTTAACATTTGAACAAAGTTTAAGAAGTCATTTAAGTATTCCATATAAATTGCACAGATTTAGATTTTCATTTTCTTAGGCTATCCCATTTTCCAATAAAAATCATCACTGTGACCCATCTTGCATCATTAACTGACATCTAAATTTCATCTGCTGGTGCTATAATAAATAGCCTAGAGGAAGGCTATATGGTAGTGCATAGCACATTAAATAAGCTTCTGAACACAGAGAACTAATAATTTTATACTTTCTTAGAGAACAAATTGTTTGAAAGAAATAAACAAGTTTAAGGGAGGTAATGAAAACTATCTGGAAAAGAAATATACTATTGAATACATTTCAACAACTTTATTATGCAACATTCCTTTTTCTCTACCTATGATTCCCTAAATTATTTCCCAGAACACTCTCTACAAAGATGCAAAATAAAAGTACCAGAAATTCTAAATAAAATAAGCATACCTGTTTTCTTATCAGTCTCTCACAAATGTGTAGAAGAGTATTGCAAATAAAAGTGCAACTTTCATCTTATATCTTTTTTTTTTAAGAGCCTTGCAAATAGCCACTGGAGTAAGAGCAGAATGAATATAACTGTATTTGAAATGTGAAAGAAGACTCTGCTATTTTTTTTACATGTGTATCAATCAACAAAGAAATACATTTTGGAAACACAGAAAGCATTATTACTACTAAAGACAAAAATAAAATATCTCTACCATTAAACTACTAAAATTATATAATATATACTGGGGCATTCTGTGAGTTGTTCAATATGTGAAGCACTTCACATCCATTTAAATTCTTTTATGTTCATTAGCCTCATGCAATTGGCAATAATATTCCATTTAACAAGTGATTTGCACGAGGTCATCAAGGAGTAAGTGATGGAGTTATAAATAATATTCAGGCAACATACTGTCAGAGTTTGTACTCTTCAGCTTAGGAAGTATAAATTACCTTTAATAACTAAAAAAGAAGAGCCAAATGAAATGTACTATTAGAATAGAATCATCAAACCTGATTCGTGAAAAAATAACACCTCTGAGTTTTTTAATATAAAAATGTTTATAATGCACAATATAACATATATTGAATATAGAATTTAATAATGTAACATATAGAATATAGAATATAAGAATATAGGCATAAAATATATATCATAATTTAGCCACTTTTTATAACATATATTAATTTAAATATGAAAATCTAGAAATCTTAGCCACTATCACCACTCCTGTGTGTGTGTGTGTGTGTGTGTGTGTGTGAGTGTGTGTGTGTGCTTTTTGTTTGAAACCTTAGAACTGATTGGAATGCAATGCTGATTAGAGAACAGGAAGGAATCATATAGAATACTGATTGAAAAACTTGATAATAATGTTCAAGAGAGCACTTCAAACTATTGTCATTTGACTATGCCCAATTGTCCTCTTGACATACTCCTGTGTGATCTGGCTTATGAATAATATATTAGCTTGTAAGCATTTAAAACAATCACAGTATTCAGTTACTTGCCATATTTCAAGCCAACCTGTCTTACACAGGGTAAAAATACGTTAGGAAAACATTGAAAGAAGTTCCAAAGTCTATTATTTAATTTTACTTAAAATAATAAAATTAGTTTAATTAATTTAGTTATGGATAGATTTGATAGTCACTATTTTAGGATTGTAAATAAAACAATACTTTTAATAAAAAAATATTTGCCTAAGATGCTCATTGGTTCATGTAATAGAAACTTTGAATACAAAATATTGAATAGGAATAGAAGAAAGTACTAGAGCGGAGGATTGCCCATATTAATATCCTTGAAATTAAATACATTTAATAACTAATTTCTGTTAATTTTCAGAAAATTTAGGAATCATACACATACTTACAGAACCAGTTAGTATTTGTTTACTTACTATTTATTTGCATATTATTTATTATAAGAAATTGGCTTACACAGTTGAGTAGGGGAGGTGGCTAAGTGAGTTCAAAGTGCACAGGGCAGGCGACCCAGAAGGGTTTATCAGAAACAGTCTGGAACCACATAGTCACAGAAAGAAGTTGCTGTCCACAGCAGAGATTCACTATCCAGAGAAAGTCTCACCCCTCCTATAGACTTGCAGATGATCCAGTCTGGTCTGTCAAAGATATTCTCCCTCCCAAATGATTAAATCAAACAATCCCAAAATAATCCCCTACTTGAAAGTTAACTGATTAGGAAATTTAGTTACATCAAAATTCCTGTCCTATTGTCATATAATGTAACCTAGTCACAGAAGGAAATCTATCACATCTTGTCCACATTCCACTTGAGGGAATTGTACATAGCATGTATACAAGAGTGTGAGAATCTTGAGAATCACAGAATTCTGTCCACCAGAGAATGCAAAGATAGTGTGATGTTAAAAACGCATCCATGTAATTATATTATTAGCCTAAAAGAGAAAAAAAACACAGAAATAAAACACATAAAATTTGTTCCATCATTTTTAAGTATTTGATCATTTTTTTTTAAACAAAAGGAAACTTTCCTAACTTGACAGATGTTACTTAGAATATCAATGTAAGTAAATCTGAACATAGATGACCAAGGTCCTCTTGTAGCTACTGCCTGGTATGAATTATGAGTTGGATAATCTCATAAACTTTCATAGCTTAAAAGAGAATGAGAAGCCAATAGAGCAATGATGTAATAACATGTATTTTCCTGAATCAAGACCTGCTTTTGCAATGTCTTGGGTCCAATGACTATGAGGCAAATGTAGCATTTGTCACCAGAGAAGGCAGTATTGTTTTTATTAACAAAAGTTTTTACAAGTTAAACGAGACAGACTTTCACCATTAGTTTCACTTTTCACTGAGTTTTTTACTGAGTTCTGAGTTTGCAGGGGAAGGGAGGGAACAAACATGATTGGAGATTGGAGACGGTATTGCCCAATAAAATCCCTCCTTTTGTATGCTGGAAGTTATGTAGTCATTGGAAACCGGTTCTTACCTTCTGACTCCCTAACAATTTCTGCCTCTCCCACACTTCATTTGAAGCCTAGAAGGACACACCGGTTAGATACATCATGTGTGATCTTTACCATATCATTTCTCTTCCATTACAAAAAAATGTTGTTTTTTCTTTCATATGTATCTGAATGAATTTTATAATGATGAAGACATGTATTAATAATCAAATATCTCAAGCTAGCAATGATTCAAATGCTGGCTGTTTGATCTTGCCAGCTTTCCAGAATGTCTTAAAAAATGAACAGCACATTTTCAGATCATTATAGAAGAGATTTTAGGTTGATGGCATGATATTTTATCTTCAAATGGAGAAAATGCCCAAGAGTAAGCAATTTTCAAAATGTATAGCCCAACAAAGATAGGAACATATGAAAGAATTGTTACACTGAACTATGATGAATAGTTTCTAGCTTTTCTGATTAATGGACTGTTCAGAAAGATGTGCATCTGGGAGCACTGAGTTTAAAATTAAATGTGAGGAATTCCTGAGTTTTAATTTCATATCTTCAAACATATGACTCTGTAATTTATGCAAGCTGTGATGGATTTTTTTAAGCAGCGTTTAAGATGAGCAGTGTCAATTTCACAGGAGAATAATAGTGAGTTTACTATGTGTTCATTACTTCATACAGGCAACTAAAGAGGGAAAATGAAGTCAACTACTTCTTTGGGATTCTATAAGTACAGCATTTTAAAGTGTTCAATTTTGTTTTGTCCACCTTAAGTGTTCTTCATATAGAAGTAATATTTTAACCTAATACCACATTGCAAAATTCTTGCCCCAAATCTCAAAATTCTGCATAATTACTCTTCAACACTTATTAACTGGCTCTAATATTATCTGAATTTTACATTAAAAATATACATACACCCTTAAGTCTATTCATCTTCTTTGAATTAGCAAAAAAATTTTTTAAAAAGTCAATATTTTGTTGTATTGTTAGAATTGATGTCTTGGAAAGCTTGAAACCTATTTAAAAAAAATTAAATACTAAGAAAAGTATATGTAGAATTTTTTAAGAAACAGAAAGAGATTAAAACAATATAACAAATAGGTTTAGGAGGTAAAGACAGAATAACAGAATGAAAAGCAGTAACAGCAACAAAAAGAATCTATCATGAACATATAAATCCAAGACCATTTTTGTAAAGAACTAAGAGTTAACTTTTTGGCTTTTAATTGAACGACAAAAAAGTTATTATCCAAATTGAAAAAAAAAGCACACCTCTGCAATATGAATGAAATTTCAAGTAATGAAGTAGGTATTGGGCTAAAAGTAATTTATGGAAAGTATTTAAAAATTTGAATAGACCCATAACCAAATAAGAAAATCATGTTGAGAAATCAGTCTTTCATTACAACTTAATAAACAAAGAAATAAATAACTGAATATGTATTTGCATTCATTTAAATGCTTAGATCATTTAATACAGTTTTATGGAAAATTCATTAAATTTCTTAAACACCAGAAATGATTGATATAATAATTTAAGAAAAAGAAAAGCCCCACTCATAATTTCATTAAAGTATTAAAAAGAAAATAGTTTCTAGGGGAAATGGCTGCAGCTTTTTACACTCTGCAAATCCCAAGCTTAAAATCAGACAGAGCAATAATGCGGCAAAGCCTGAATTCATCAACAATGTTTACACTGAAGTAGGTGACAAGTCACCCAAAGTAACACCCCAAAAGAGGATGGTGGGAATAAGTCAATAGCTATAAGGTAGGTGTGTTACCCATGTCTGAACAAAGAAGAGCAGAGGGAAGTAAAAGAGGGCCTGGAAACTGGGCTCCAAACTAGTGAGTAAGGAAGGAGTGTGCCTAATGCAGTAAAATCTGAGGGTCAAGTTTGCAACAGGGACTAACAGAGCTGAAGCTCCTATAATCTCTTGAAACTGAGTTGCCATAACTCGGTTCCAAGGTAAGAACGCAGAGTAAAAAGATAGTGTTGGTTAGTAACACAATTGAGTACAACAGGGAAAACAGAAACAAAGGAAGAAAAGACCCAAAAGAATAGTGGAGGAGAAGAATAGGACCAGGGAATCTAAAAAGCCATGCCACTATATGTTGGCAGATTCTTGTAAAAAAAATGACAGGTGAGAGTATTCTGTGAAATCATAATAGCTAGCTATACTGAAGATGTTTCATTCTAAACACTCGAGAAAACGAATTCCACAAAACAAATAAACAATATAAAAGTATTGAGGTCAAATCCCATAAAATATTTTTATAACAAAAGGCAAAATAGAATTACTTTGCTACAGAATATGAAAACGTGCTAGAAAAAGATATGCTCACAGAATAGTTTTAACACTATTAGCTTCCATTGCAAATGAGTAGATGTTAATAAAATGATAAAAAAATAAAGGATGAAATAACACAAGGAAAAGAAGTAGGAAAAAGCTCATAAATGCGAGAATAGAATTCAGGAAATAATTAAATAAAAATATATCTATATTTAGAAAAAATCATGAGCAAAGTTTAATTTTACTCTTTATTATTGCTGTATAAAATTTAATCTATAATTGCATTTGTCTCACACATGGTCTGCTCATACATGGCATATTTTCTGGCTAATTGATTGTTGAGAAATAATGAAGCCAAGAACTGCTAAAATTTTATGGACTAGTTTAATATTTATTTTTCACTGTTATAAGCATTTCTGATATTGACTAGTTTATTTTCATTGCTTCTCAGTGTTTTTAAGTAGAAAAGAAGAACCAAATGTGGGCATATTAATTTTTGTGTAATTCAAACAATAAATCAGCAGCACAACATTTTTGCTAGAGAATTCTTATTATCCTTTTCACCATGTGTATTGAAGTAGTATATCGAATTTTATAAATAAAATAGTCTTCATGAGTGGCTAAAATTCACTTGCATTCATCTTTAAAGGGATGCAAGGGATATTTTGATTCAAATTTATGTTTAAAACTTACAATTTAATCTCAAATGTGTCTTATTTGGGACAGTTTGATCATGTAACTAATACCTTTTTAAAATATATATTTTATTTATTTATTCATGAGAGGCATATATATAGAGAGAGGGCAAAAACAGGCAGTGGAAGAAGCAGGCTCCATGCAGGGAGCCCGACGTGAGATTCGATCCTAGGTCTCCAGGATCACACCCTGGGCTAAAGGTGGAGCTAAACCGCTGAGCTACACGGGCTGCTCAACTAATATCTTTATAAAGATAAAAATACAAGAAGAATGGATTGTTAAAGAATTTTTATTTAAATTCCAGTTAGTTAACATACAGTGTAATTTTAGTTTAAGGTGTGCAATAGAGTGGAAGAATGGCTTTTTATAGGTCTTTGTAGTAATTTCTGAGTCATGGTATAATATAAATATAGAATTTTTAAAAAATGATTATTCCCATAGCAGCCACTTGAACTGATAGAAAAGTGTGCACAGACTTTGAATTTATAATTGATTATTACCAAAAAGATGATATTGAAATATAAGTATTAAAACTGAAATATTAAGAAACTCAGTTACTGCATTTCATTTCTAATTTGGACAATTGTTCAGGTATGATTCTCCAAAAAAAAAAATCTGAATAGAAATTATATTACCTCCCATGAGTATAAGCCACCTACTTCATCCTTATATTAGAGTAATTCCTCAGTAATAAATATCTGCTCAAGAAGGTCAAGAGTATAGACCTTCTGCTAAGTTTTTCTGTACAATTCAGGAAGTTTTATCCTATTCGTGTCTGTTTTTTTTTGCCCAATTACATTTTTTTCCCATCAATTATTTGTGCATATATTTGTACTGAAAAAAGGAAAGGAAACACTGTATGGAAAATGTGATTAGTTTTAACATTTTAAATGCATATGGATTGATTACATTTCCCCTCATAATAGGAGAAAACAACAGTGCAAATAGTCAGTACATATATTTTGTTTTAAGTCTGTTGCTTATGTGTAATATGTTTGCAGGAAAGGAGTATTTATTACAAAACAGATAAGTTACTCTTTTCCTGGTATAGAAGTATGCTACTGATAACATCACTACAGATCCCTTCCAAACTAAACACATATACATTATAAAGTAAAACCATGTGATTGTGTTACTATCTGTGCCTCACAATGTGTGAGGGAAAATGCAATGAGGGTAAAGTGGAAGACATTTTAGTTGTTAATAGCAGGGACTTTTTCTGTTATATTCAGACAAAAAAAAAAATCCTTGGAAGATAAAGTTTTTTTTTAAATGTACATTTAGAAGCTAAAACATTATCCATTATTGGCCATAACTCTATTATGCTAAATTAAAGGAAATAAATCATTTCTAGTCAAATACAAAGCATGAGCTATTGTTTGAAGTTGTGTAATGAGAAATGGCTACATAACTGGTATTTTGAGTTTTGTTTTGTTGTGTTAACTATAGGTCCATTAAGACACTTGAAAAAGATAAGAAACCAGAAATATTTCTGATCCTTTCATATAGATTAAGATTTTAGTTCTCATTATCAAAACCACAATAGAAACACTGAAAGTAGAGATCTCAGATCAGACATCTTGAATTATTTAAATACTGAAGCTTTTGCAAATGAGGATTTATAGAGACACTGTGTAGGGTTGTCTTTCACTCTAATAAAAGACAGAATGTTGGCTTCAATTCCATTAACTACTGAGGTAGATACTTTCATTAGACCTCTCATCCTTTCCTACCAGGAGAAAACTAAATGTAATTTTCCCAGAATCTCTCATAACTGAATAAAGTTATGTCACTTAGAGGTATTTGCAGAGTTAGCAAGGGATAGTGGAAGCGGAGGTGGGCTGGGGGATGGGGTGACTGGGTGACGGGCATTGAGAGGGGCACTTGATGGGATGAGCACTGGGTGTTATACTATATGTTGGCAAATCGAACTCCAATAAAAAATACAAAAAAAATTAGAGGTATTTATACAATATTTAAATGGCAGAAATACAACATAATTGTTCATAGCAGCTAAAACACAAATTCCCAACATGAGTATTTGTGAGAGCTCAATTCATTGACATGTGTTTTAGGTCACCTGTAGTTTGGTTAGTGGCCCCCGTGGGAACAATACCAATGACTCCTTAATTCCAGGTAACAAGTCCAATGATGAGATCTTGGAAATAAATGTCCAGTGCCACATCTCACTTCTAATCCAGCCCTTCACTGTGTTTCTATATAGTCACTGTATTTAATCTTCCATAGTTTAAATACTGGGGATTGTTTCCCCCTGTATTAAACCTTGACCAACATAACCACCAATTTTTAACACTGCACTTATGAAGTAGAAAGAACTCAACTTTACTTTCTTCAATTGGCACATCTTTCACATTTATGTTGAACATAGTCTATGAACAGTACTAAAGGTTATAAATTATGATTTGATACTGTTTGAGGAGGTATTTGGTTTTGTTTTAGCAAAACGTACATTTACATAAGAGGAAATTAGTGATTTTTGTCTTTGAGCTTAAACCTGGTCTTACCTGAATTACTCAAGATTATCTTCGCACTAACCTGGTTTAGGAAAAGGTAAACATAACAACAATGAGAAGTCGTTGCGTTAACTCTTTACTTTTGAAAGGAATTTTCCAAACCTTAATTTTTCCAAAAACTGGAATATCAAAAACCAGAGATAGAAGACATATATATATGGTCACCATTCAAGACTCTAGTAACTGGTTCTTAATATTTAAAGAGATGCCCAGTAATGGTTATGTCTCCTCAACATTTATATACTGAAATACAAATCCCTGAAGTGACAATATAGGAGGTGGAGCCTTTGGAAGGTGATCAGTCCCTGAGAGTAAGACCGTCGTGAGTGGAATTAGTGCCCTTAGACAAGAAACCCTATGTGAAAACACAATAAAAAGGTCACATAGGAGCCAGGAAGCAGACACTGAATCAGTTGGTATCTCAATCTTGGACTTTCAGCCTCCAGGCCTGTGAGCAATAAATGGTCTTTAAGTTTATGATATTTTTGTTATAATAGCCTGAATAGACTAGAACATTCTGGTACGGTTCTTCTGGACTTTGATACAAATTATGTAATGTTATATTAGTTTCAGGTATACCGCTGAATGATTTCGACAATTCTATACATTACCCAGTGCTCATTATGACAAGTGTAGTCACCCTCTGCCACTATACAGTGTCATTGCATTATTACTGATTTTATTCCCTATGCTGGGAGGGAAAATAATGTAATTATAAATAACTAGATTTTTTAAAGAAACCCTTTAAGTAATAATTATTTTAGAAACAATTATCACGTTCAAAATCAAATGTAAAAACTGCAGAGAAATAACTTAAAACACAAAGATCACTGATTACCAGTATGTCTTCTGGTAGACTGACTTTAAATGTTCTTTCTGAAAGTGGTTTTCATGGAACAGAATGAGCCCTTTAGTACATTGTTCTTGGATGTTATTAAAAAATGCACTCAATATTTTATTATTTAATTTGTTATAAATCTATTTTCAAATGCTATAAAATCTTAAAATGAATTTATATGTAGATACACATCATACTCATGATGTGAGTATATGTATGCTTGTGTATGTAAAAATGGTCTTAGAAGAGGAATGAGCTAGATACAATTGTAGAGAAACGATGAAAGCTTGGATAGAGATGCAAGAAAAGGAAAAGGAGAAAAAATAACATTAATTTTTAAGCAGTATTTTTTCATTTATACACAAATCAATAGGAGTTTCTACTTTTTTGCAAAAATGTTGATTTTTAAAAGCAATTTTTGACTTAGTATTAATAAATTCTTGGATATGCTTGTGTAGCATGTCTTTATAATGAATAAATTAGCCACATTGTACACACAAAACTTGCCCTACCAAGACATACGTATTCATAACAATGTAACAAACAACTGAGCATCATACTTCTCTGAAATTCTCCTGTGAGAATAACAAGCTGTGTGATGTATGCACATGAGAATCCTTTATATCTGTGGTTTATGGAAATCCTACTGATTATATAACAGACGAACAGACTGAATGTGTCCAAGATCTAGCTTTGTCATAATTAGATAAAACAGAAAAACACACAGCAATAATACAGAAAAAGACATATCCAAATATCAAAAATCATATTTTAATTATCATTCATTTTATTTTTTCATGAATTAAGCATATTTAGATGTCTTTTAAATTTAAAAAAAATACATATTAGATATGCATTTGTATAAAACCGAAAGTCAACAAGTATATATGTACATACACTGTATAACATAAATAAATGCGATATATTAATATATATGAGAATATGTATAATCATATTATGTGCATTTTTCTTTTCCCACAATATGTCATGGAGATTAATCCATCTCAGGATGTTTAGAGATCATTTATTTCCTTAAGTGCTGCAGAGTAGTCTATGATATGAATCTATCCACAAACCTTTACCCAGCCAGTCAGCTATTAAGTTTTTTAGACTTTGTGGATTAAATAGTCTCTTTCACAACTACTTAACAATATCATTTTAACATGAAAACATGTACAATAAACATAACATAAACAATAGATAAATGTATGTAAATATTACAATATGCAAAAACATGGGTGAAGCTGTTTCCAATAAAGTGTTATGTAGAAAAATAGGCAAGCCCAAGTTGTCCAAAATGACCTATACCATTAGTTTTATTTTTTTTATAAATTTATTTTTTATTGGTGTTCAATTTGCCAACATATAGAATAACATCCAGTGCTCATCACATCAAGTACCCGCCCCCCCACCAGTGCCCGTCACCAATAGTTTTAAAAGTCACTCCTTGGGGTACCTGGGTGGCTCAGTGGTTGAGCATCTGTCTTTGCTCAAGTCATGATCCCAGGGTCCTGGGATTGAATCCCAATTGGGGTCCCTGAGGGGAGCTTCTCCCTCTGCCTGTGTCTCTGCCTTTCTCTCTGTGTCTGTCATGAATAGATAAAATTTTTTTAAAAAGTCACTCCTTGATAGTCAGTTTGGCTTTTAATAAATAATTCACTATTTAAAGCCTGCAATAAATATTTTTATGTACACATCGTATTTTCACATAAACTTATATTCACACATATATTAAAATAATTTCATAGAAATTTCAATTGCCTTTTTATAGAGTTTAATCAATTTATATTCTAAGCAATAATATACAAGAGGACATTTTTTATCCTTGCCAATCTGGTACATTAAAAATTGTATCTAATTGTATTTTTTAAATATATTTATCTTTTGATTAGAGGAATTGCACATAATTTCACTGATTGGTGTCATTATCTTTTTTTTTTTTTTTTTTTTTACCTTACACAGTATATGTATATCCTTCACTTACTTTTCCAAAGATAGCTCAGCATTATATTTTTGGACGATTTATCAAAAATGAGTTTAAATTACATTAGTTTATGAAAAAATATATTAAAGATCCTTTCTAATGGTTTATGAAAAAATATATTAAAGATCCTTTCTAATGGATGGCTGTATGGGGCCAGCAAATTCCCATGGTAAATAGATGTTAAACAGTTCCTCTTTGCCTCGAAGGATGGTGGTCAGACATACATAATTACACTGTCACTATTGATTTTATGGGCTTGTGAGGCACCTGGAAATCAGTGATTTTTTTGACAAAAAGTAGCTGGTTTTGTCAAATAATGGAATAATCTACTGAATAGTCAAAATGACACTAGCTAGAATTCAACAGCTTATGTGATGGGACCGAAGTACAACAAATGTAGTACATTGTCTGAACTCATGGCTACTATGTGGTGCTCTTTCTCACTAAACTTAAATATTGATTAAATTATCAATCAATAGATGTACAAATAATTCCTTTCACCATGACACTATTACCCTTTTATATATCCAAAACATGGGCTTTCCTTGTTTGGAGGCCTTAGTTTGTAAGAGACCAGTACGTCCACATGTGAACAATATTTCAATTAAACTTGAAGTTGTGACTGGTTCTGTTGAGCTTCTGTGCTCCTTGCTTTGTCACAATAATAAAGTTACAAGGTTAATGAATTAATTGTGGTCATTGATCCTGATGATAAACAGGACTAGCTTTAATGACAACTCTTTCTTTTTACCAATAAAGAAACTGACACTGCTCAAACTCAGCGAAAACTATTCTCCAGAAGTGATTTCATAGTTTAAGAAGTAATTTGCATCTTCCATGATAATTTAATCAGATTATATCTTAGTTGGGGACGCAGAGACAGCAGTGACTTGCCCAAGTTACGCCTATGATGAATATAGTTTTCCTAATTCTCAGTCTAATAATTTCCACTGGATACTTGACTTTTCCTAGGATTCAATTAAAGTCGCATATCTTTAGACTGACAATGCTGACAATCAGCATTTTTTTTAATTTTTAGAATAAAATTTTTGTGTAATGTAGTTGGTAATAATTGTGAGCAAAGTTTCACTTTATTATTGCTTAGGAATATATAAGCTGGACTAAGTGTTAAGATACTCTTTAACATAGCTATTTAATAAAATATGACTTTGGAATTATTTATTTCAAAAGCATAAATGATATTAAAAATGAATATTTGTGACATTTTACAGAGGTTCTATATTATGTCAGATCCGCAAATGTTTACTTGGCTAAAAATGTTTTTAGGACTACTATTTTGGGCAACTGTTAAAATTTTCCACTGAACTCCTTTTAAAATTATACCTATTAATAAAGTAATTGGTTTTGTTATTGTACTTGAATAATATAATTTTGGAATATAAATAATACAGTTTAGGAATATAAATCACCTACTTTCTTTTTTCAGCATAAAGCATTTACTGTGAAATGGCATTTGTTTCATCTAGGGCAAAAAATAAATGAATGTTGGAAAAACAGTACACATACAGGTATATTTGCTGTGACAAATAATTTTCTATAAAACCTCTACATTTGACATTCATTAACTGGTAAGACATATGAATGATTGCATATTAATTATTTGGGTTGCACTGGACCTAAAATTAATAAAATTATTCAGATTTTATTTTATTTTGGTCTGACTGATATCCATTCCCCCCACCCCCGCCTCAAACCCAAAAAAATGAGAAAATGCAAAAACAAGAGTGATATTAACAGTTAAACTCCATTTTTGGTCTCTATTATGAGTGCCAATATACATTTACCTACTGCCAATCTATTTTCTTTCAAAATTGTCAGTTCTAAAAAATTGTTTTAATAATTTAAACTTCTGAGAAAAAATAGCTTATTTTGAAGAGATTCTTTAAGTGAAAAAAGAATTAAAAGATAAAAAACAAATACAAAAATATCTCCTTTTGATGACACTGACAGCAAAGATATAATGAAATTAAGAAAGGTGAGCAAGATATTCTCAGTTCTGCTTTCTTTCCTCCAGTATATTTGATGAATTAGGTTGGGGGCTGAGAAGCTAAGAAGTTAATAGAAAATAGAAGCTAAATGGCTGAGAAGATTAGCAAAGCTTCCAACATTCTCAACAGAGTGGATATCACAAGTGGAGTTCAGGCTCACCAGCAAGGGAGACCTTAGTAAATGACTGGGTTTGTACTTAGGGCCTCTAAGCTACAGTTTATGACAAACTAGGTAACAAAGATTAACATGTAGGTTTAAATGAGTTCTCTTTCTGGATTGAAGTAATCTACCCCAAAAATACTATATATCAAAGTCAAAAGTGAATTATATGAGGAATAATAAAATATCATCTAGAATCTCAAATTACTACACACATCTGATACACAATAATGGGAATTCAACAAAAAATGGCTAGGCAAAGGAACACCTGAGTAGTATCTGCCTTAGGTTCAGGGCATGATCCCATTGTCCCAGGATCAACTCCCACAATGGGCTCCCTGCATGGAGCCTGCTTCTCCATCTTCCTGTATCTCTGCCTCTCTCTCTCTCTATTTCTCTCTCTGTGAGATGAATAAATAAAATCTTTAAAAAATTTTTGCTAGGCATAGAAGCAAGCAGGGACATATGATCAGAGCTTTGAATACTGCTATACAGAGTAAGTTCTCCATGAACCATAATTCCCACAGTTTAACCACTGTAAATTCTAGAATGAAAGTGGAAATAACTACTATTGTAGTGTATGAAAACACTGATCATTGAACAGCAATGAAATTAAGCACAGTTAGAGTGGAAAAGGGACATATTACCCAAACATAATGTATAGAATAGAATAGAAACTATGGCAGAACAAGTTCATGCATTATGATTTCACTTATATAAAATTCAAAAATAAGCTGGATAAATATATGTTGTTATAAGTCGTGGAGGTTTCCTTGTATTTTAGGGCTGTGAAGGATTTATGAGTGTATCTTATAGTACTGTTAATGTTTTTTTTTAATTCTTATTGTGATTAAATGGGTTTATTCTAGATGCAATAATTCATTGAGCTGCATACTTAAGATTGATAGATTGTATACTAAAAGTCAATAAAAATTTACAACAACGATTTTAGTATCATGTAAAACTTTCAAAGATTGAATGATTGATTGATTGGTTTACACAGTGTGTGTGAGTGAGGTGAGGGCAGTCGGAGGGAATCTTCAAGAAGACTTCCCACTGGGTATGGAGCTGAACTAGGGGCTTGATCCCATGACCCATTAGCTCATGACTGACCAAACCACCTTGGTCTTCCAGCACCATGTAAATATTTTATGGATGTGAAATGGCAGTGGCATTTAAAAAAAAAAACCAACACTAAATAACATTTATTTCCTTAATCTTCAATTTCTACAATAATTAATGTAGCTAAAATTGGTAAACTTATTAGTATAGCATATCTCTTATCCACTTGTATACATGATGTATTTGTGAGAAATCCTGATATAGAAGCAGAAATAATTATAATAGCAAGCATGTTAGAGAAAGGAGAATATAATAAACTTCCTTGCTAAGTGCAATAAACCTTGGAAATAATGTAAGAGACAACCACAGAAAATCTCTGAAAGGTGGTTTGGGGTCCCCAGGACTAGAGAAACAATACAGTGGCAGGGTGTCTTAACTCCCCTGACCCAAAAAAGAAGGCAACTGGATCCCAGTGTTTCTACTATCAACCTATCAACAGAAGGTAGCTCAAGTAGGCTCATTCTTCCCCTAGATCAAACTGGGAGACCCCCAACAACATTAGAGTCCCAGTAGCCCAAGCAAGGAAGATCAACTGGAAGGCATGTTAGCAATAAGCAGCCAGCAAAAATACCATACTTCCTCAATGGATTCAATGTTCTCTTTTTCTTAACACCTTCCTTCCCATGGCAGATTGATCTAGAGCAGTGGGTGGAAACACCAAGGATTCTTCAATAACAAGTGACTCATAAACACTAAGACAGCCTGTGAGCAACAGCAGGAGGACCTACAACACAACATTCAGACCTGCCAAAGAAGCCTCTTCATGTCTAGGAGTGTGAGATGTCCTTTCTTCACCAGGAGACACAAGGACGGGTGAGCAGCATCAGTAAAGAGAACTTGGCATATATAGTGGCCTGGTCCCAGAAGTTCTTAGTCTTTATGGGCCTGAGACACCCACTCCCACTGGGAAACATGAGAATGGCCAGGCAACATTGATGAGAGAGAACCCAGCACAAAAAGGGACGCAACCAAGGAAGAGGAGACACTACCTGCCCCCCCCCTCAACCCCCAAAGACACCTATTTGCTTGGGGGAACCTAAAGAGTGTATTCCTCCACAAGTACCAGGCCAGGAAAGCCTCTTCATTACCATAAACCTAAGATTCTCCTTCTCCGCCAAGAGAAACTTCAGGCCCAGCCTGAAGAAACCCATTTCATCTCTCAAACAGCACTTAAAGGGACCAAAGGGAGTCTCATCAGCAACAGATAAAACCAAACCAACCAAAATAACACTGTAAAGGCTCTGAAAATTAAACTGTCAGAACTACAGGCCACAATAGTAGGCCAAAATGTGCACACTAAACCCAAACAGTGTGATTGCTTGCCAAAATAAAATATTTAAATAAGACTCAGAGTCTCGTAATAAATAGACAAAATGTACCAGTACAATAAAAAAAAGCCCCTCATCATACCAAGAACCAAAAAAAAAAAAAAAATTAAAATATGAGTGAAAAAAGACAATGAATTGATACAAACTAAATTAATTATCTAAACATTAGAATTATCCTACAAGAGTTTTAAAGCAAAATCATAAAACTGCTTCAAAAATCAGTTGCAAATTCTATTGCAACAAATGAGAAAAAAAGGAAATCTAAGCAAAGAAATTGAAGTTATAAAAATAGAGAACTGAAAACTGTAATAATAGAAAAAAAAATGTCACACTGAATGCACTCAATAGCATAATGAGCATAATGGAGGAAAGAATTGGTGAATTTGAGACCAATCGAATTTATCCAAACTAAACTACAAAGAGAAAATAGACTTTTTACACAGATAGACTAAAAAAGAATGACAGGATCTCAGGAGCCTTTGGGCAAAAATAAAAAGTCCAACATTGTATCATTTTCATCTCAGGAGAGAAATAAGGTAGAATTGAAAGAGTATTAGAATAGTGGCTGAAAATTTCTCAAATTTTGCAGAAGATATAATCCTACATATCCAAGTAGCAGAATGAACCCCAAATAGGATAAATATGATACATCATAATTAAACATTTTTAAATGAAAGAGATAAAAATTCCCTGAAAGTAGCCATAGAGAGATGACACATTACCTAGAAGGGGAATACCAATTTAAACAACAGAAGGTTTCTCATCTGAAACCATAGTGACAAGAAAGAAGTAGCGCAACATTTTTCACAGGCCGAAAGAACATTTTTGTCAATAGCGAATGCTATGTTTGGAAAATGATCTTTCAAGGATAAAAGGGAAATGAAGACATTCTCGGACAAAGGAAAACTAAAAACATTTGTCATTAACAGATCTACCTTTAAAGATTGGAAGATGGTTCCATTAAAGAAGGAAATTCTTTAAACAAAAATAGTATGATAAAAGAGAATAATTGTGGAGTGTTGAAAATAAAAAGGAGAGAAAGACCTGCAATATAGGTACATGTAATAGATTATTTTATCATTTATAGATCACATTTAGTTGAATAAAAGATAACTATTTAATCCTTAGGAAAATGATATGTAACAGTGGTGATGGTCTTAAATTAGTACTAATTACGAGAATTAGGAAGATGTTTGTAGACAATGGTAAGTCACGTATATTTTTAGAAAAACCACTACAAAAATATATATAGACACAATAAAAAACATGACAAATAAGTCAAGATGGAGTAAAAACAAGTTTGAGTAACCTGCAAGAAGGAAGAAAAGAGAACCAGAAAAAAGAGAACTAGAGGAAACAGAACCAGAACAACAATCAAAATGGCAGATTTAATAGGATCAAAACACTATAATGAAGTCTCTCATGTATTCTAACTTTAGATTAGACTTCTTCCCTTTTTCCCTTTCTTTCCTTCTCCTCCCCCTTCTTTTGTGTCTCTGCCTTTCCCTCCTCCCTCTTTTCCCCTTCCTTTACTGTTCTTGTTTTTGATTCTGCTTCTGCATCTCCTTCTTTAGATTTATAACCCAAATTTGAAATTTGGATCTTTGGAGGTCCCTTACCAGAGATTTCAAAGTAAAATTATTTCATGAATTAACCGATACACATAAATAGAAATATCAATCTGTTTTCTCAACATGTGAACGTATTTCAGCGACTTTCCAGCACCCTTGTAAGGCAATATTATGGATTTTAAAATGTAATCTATTCCAAGTTGTAAAATATACGATGTCTATATGATTGCACCTGTATAAAAAAATAAATAAGATTTAAATATGAACTTCAAAGTAAATTAAAAAGTAAGTGCTCTGAATTGAGGCTTCTCTTTACAAAAGCAACTCTAGATGTTTCCTTTCACTGTAAGTAGCTACAGGAATTTTATAAATTTATTGAGAGTTATTAATTCCTTTAAATAAGGTCAGAAAGATAATTAATACTTATACCATTCAGTTATTTATCCATTAATTCAATAATTTATTAGGTTCCTATATGTTCCAGGTATTTCTTAAAGGTAGATGTTATAATAGGGGCCGATAGACAAAACTATCCTGACTCATGAACTTATATTTCAGTAAACATCTTTTGTGTATATCTGATTTTAATATCTTACTCTAAAGCTTTCAGACGGTGTAAGACTTTAATAATACAAGTTTAAATATAACTATATTCCTTCTTTATCTTTGTGACCAAGATTGTCTTCATAATTTCTTCTTATCTCATTAGGAGAGTGCTATGCCAGTTTTATCCACTCATTCTCTTATTAACTCATTTATTTAACAGCATTCATTATATGCAGGATATTCTATGCTTGGCACTTGAATAATAAGGCATGACTATGTCTCAGGAAATTCACAGTCTAGTAAAACACAGCCAAAATGTTAAATAAATATATGCAGAACTTGATCATCCCTGAAGGCACTACTTTCTCCCCATTTATGTCAGATTCCAATACCTATATGCTTTAAAAAGTAGGAAGCAGGGGGTGCCAGGGTGACTCAGTTGGTTAAGCATCTGACTCTTGATTTTGGTTCAGGTCATGATCTCAGGGTTGTGAGATGATAGAAGCCCCATTTTCCCCTTCCCTGTTGGGCCCTCTCAGGCTCAGTGTGGAGTCTGAGATTCTCTCTCTCCCTCTGCCTCTTCCCCTCCCTCCACTCACTCATTCCCTCTCTCTCTCTCAAAATAGGTAACTAAACTCTTCAAAAATAAAATAAAAAGTAAGAAGCAGGAAATTCTGGGGTGGAAAGTCAGGTTTCACTTCAAGTTTTACCAGGAAATAGAGTTTGTCTCTTTTATATCCTCAATGCCTTGCCTGGGACAGTGCCTGGTACACAGTCACTGCTCAGAAAATAATGCTTGATTGATTAAATAATGATTTGAATAACTTTTTTAAGGCAAACTGGGCAACAAAAAGGTGTTTGGCAGTAATGTCTAGTCAAAAGGACAGAACTAAACCCACTAGGTTGAGATGAACAAGAACATAGATTAACAGACCATTGTTATCATCTTAGAAGAAGCATGTTACCTGCAATAGTACTACAGGCATAGGGATTTATAGATACATGATTTTATCGATGTGTCACACACATATGTTTATAGAATATATTAGGAGACTGAAAAACCTGGAATATTTATTTTATGTGTAATTTTGCTTTATGAAGGTATATATTATTTAAAAAAATTAAAAGTGACAACAGAGGCCTCATTTAATCACATACTCATTCTTAATCTATAGAGTCACATAACTTTTGTATTAGGAGCTATGTTAGAGAGAGACTCTTAGTTCTGTGACCTTTCCTTATAGCATTGTCCAGTTAAAGGGAGAGTAATGAGTGAAAATAATAAAGCAGAAAATTATACAATAATATTTACTCAATCTTAGATTTCTGGTTTTGAATTCATCAATAACATCCCACTTTTTGCATACGATTTAAACCTTTCAAATACATGAATACAAGGCTAAACACCCTAAATTTCTCTAGCCTGAAATATTACTTTTCTTTTACCAATGTTTTTCTATTTTACATACTCAGTTTGTCCATGCCTATTTAAAAGTCCTAAGAAATGTATTAAAATCTCATGTGATGTAGCATCTTTGTTTTTTTTTTATTCAGATCTGCACAATAGAGAATTCCCTATTCCATCGTCTCTTCTGCACAAGCATAGTGAAATTCTGTTGGTTGGTTTGACCTCCAAATGCGGTTACAATGTTAAATTTAAAAGGAATTTTGACTGCATACACAGTAGTGATAGAGAAAGAGAAGAGTATCATAGAGACTGGCAAATTAGTCAATATGGCTGGTGTGTTTTATGTGAAGTGTCTTTTGAGGCAATAAAGTTCCAGCTTGTAAACTTGCAAGGGTATGGCAACTGAAGACTTTGGATCTCTTCTATCCACAGGAGAATTCAATCAACCTTTTGAATCACCTTCTTGATGAAAGTAAAATATTTTCAAGTTTTCCTATAATGAATTCTTGGAAATATCTCTCATACAGTGACTAATAAAAAATACTTCTAAGGTAAAATTTGCAAATATACACCTCAGTTTGCCTTCAATTATATTTCTCTATATCAAATAATTCTTTTAAAAAGGTCATTGTTAAGGTAAGTATATTAAAAATGTCTCATAGATTAGAGACTGAAGAAGCTAGCTCCCAGAAATCTAACTATAATAGAATGCCTCTGAAAGTTTTACTTTTCTGAAAATTACAATAATTGGCAAGTTTCCTCCCCATCTCAGAACAGTGAAAAGATCCACTTGGGTTTTTCTAGGCTTTTCTATTTTTTTTTTAAGTAGGAATTCCTCTCACAGGATTTCTATCTCAATTTCACTTCTTACAATCTGACAAGGCCGAATTGATGGCTGAATAACTCAATTAAAACTTTTTTTTTGCAGTTTCTCTCCCATTGCCTGAATATTATATAAATGATTCCTATTAAATGTATGAGCAAAGTGAAATGACTTTGCAGGAGATGAACCTTTGATAGCTAGGGATTAACTTTTCTGTGTTTGCACATGGAGGTCCCTTTTCATTCTTTATAAGTGGGTTCTAATGATACAGAAACTCCATTTATCATGGTACATTAATTAGATGTGCTATACTCCCTAAGATAAAATGCATAATAAAAATGTAAAGCCAGATGAAACAACCTTTCCTCTTAAGAATGTCAGGGACCAGGTTATTCAAACACAGATTGCAGATTTTTCTATCTTTTTTTTTTAAGTTTAATAAGCTATTGTTACCTTTAACCCAGAGCAATACTTCTCTTCTACTCATCAGGTTTATCCTACTCACTTAATTTTTCAGATTCTTCAGTTATTTACCAGTCGGTTCATTAAGTGGTATGTAAGTATGCTGAGTTTTGGGGAGTTGTCACCTCTTTTCTCTTTCTGTCCATCTTGTCTAAAGACAAAGAGGATAAGTTGACCCCATTTGAAAGCCATGCACCCAACCATTTTTATAATTTCACTGATTCAACCAATTTATTCCACTTTCTCCCTGATAACTCTTTTAGATTCAGAGTCGCTCTGTCTTTCCTCTACAATGATCTGATTCAGTCAGAAAAGCAATAATAATAGATGTCAGGGTTTCACATATTTCTTATCCTTTCACCTACCTGCTTTATTTCATTTATTTATGAGGCGAAAAGAGTCCTGTGTGGGAACTCAGGACACCATGCTTTTAAGTATAGTTTTATGGGACCTACACTTAACATTTTCTGATTATACAATGAACATATTAGATTAGAGAATCTCAAAATATCTAACAACCTTTTACATAGTATTATTTTATTATATAAATGAATTTATTTCTTACAGAAATATCACTGATTCATGCTTAATAATTAATAGAGTTCCAGTTTCCAGTTTAACACCTAAAGAGTTTGGAAATCACCTCTCTTGTTCTCACAAGAAGAATAAAACTCAACAAGCAGAAAATCAACTTTTCTCGGGTCCTTCAGTGAACAGAGGATACAAGGCCAATTGTTGCCCTCAAACTGAAGAGACATGTGCTACAGAGAATCATAACTTCCAGGAACAGAAGTCTGCAGGTAAAACCAGCATCGATAGGAACACTTGAGGCTCTAACTAACTGACCAATTCCTCGACATTCAATGTGGGCTACCTTGAGAGGGGGCACTTGAAGGGATGAGCACTAGGTGTTATTCTATATGTTGGCAAATTGAACACCAATAAAAAATAAATTTATTAAAAAAAAAAACTCTAAGGGGACCAATCTTAGGGAGCGCTCACGTTTCCTTGAATTTTACCTCCAGGGGCCCTAGCAGTTTTTTACTGTAAAAATCAAAGAGATACCCTGTCATGCTTCCAGCAGGGAAAGGAAAAAAGTAACAATTTTGAAATGTGCCAGAGCCAGCAGTTTTTTACAAAGCCTGCCTGAGACTATTTTACCAGTGCCCAACTGACTGGGATTTTACCAAAGGATCACCAACATGAGTAAAGGGAAACACCCAAATGAAGCCTCCTTTATCCTTTGTCATGGAAGAAGGAAAATACAAGTTCTCTAGAAGACTGAAATCTAATCATAGGACTACAGAATACTTCTCTCCCCCAATAACTTTCCATGACATTAACAAGCCTCTTGAATAACAGCAGGAGATTACAGCCAGAAGAGCTATAAGACTCAGGGTTTTCAGACAGGGGACTATAGGGAATTTTAGTCTCTGACAGCACAGCTCCAGGAAACAGTAAATACCACCTAATTCCTAGCCAGATAAACACAAAACTTCACCCTAAAATCCTATCTACATCAGTTTCCTTTACCTAATAGGACATGGCCGGTCTCCAACAAAATTTATAAGGCATGCTAAAAAAGCAAAAAAACACAGACAAAAGAGACAAATCGAGCCTTAGAATCAGACTCAGATATGGCAGAGAGTTTTGGAATTATCACACCAGAAATTTAAAACAATTATGGTTAATATGCCAAGGGCTTGAATGCAAAAAGTAGACACCATGCAAGAACAGATGGATAATATAAGCAGAGAGATGGAGTCTCTAACAAAGAATCAAAATAAGGTTCTAGAAATGAAAAACACTGTAATTGAAATGAAGAATGTCTTTGATTATTTTTATAAACAGACTAAACATGGTGAAGAATCAGTGAATCTGAAGTTGTGTCAATAGAAATTTCAAAAACTGAAATTAAAAAAAATAATGGGTAGCATAGAATCTAAGAACTGTGGGATAATTAGAAAATGTGTAAACATGAAATGGAAATACCAGAAGGGATAGAAACAGAAGAGTGTTTGAAGTTATAATAGCTGAGAATTTTCCAAAATCAATTACAGACAGTAACCACTGATCTAGTAAACTCAGGGAATACCAAGCAGGATTAAAAAAAAAAATCTCTATTTAGGCATGCCATATTCAAAGGGCACAAAATAAAAGACAATGAGAAAATCTTGAAAGAAGCTGGAGGAAATAAACATCTTACCTACTAAGAAACAAGGTAAGAATTACATCAAATATCACTTTATTCACCAGGCAATCAGGAAGATAATGGAATGAAATATTTAAAGAGTTGAAAGGAAAACAAAACCTACAATTCTGTATCAAGTAAAATTATCCTTCATAAATGAAAATATAAACACTCCTTCAGACAAAATTGAGGGAAAATTTTACCACTTAATCTGCCTTGCAAGGAATGTTAAAAAGATTTTCAGAGTAGGGAAACCTATAATATACATAAAGATAGAATAAGCATTGGAGAAGGAATCCATGAAATTAAAATAAAATATTTTTTTCTTATTCTTAATTGATCTAAAGGATAACAGAATGTTTGAAATTTTAAAGGGACAATATATTTGTTGGTTATAGCATTTGAATGAGTGACAGTTTCAAAAGAAATATAATTGATAAGAGCTAAGATAAAATGTAATCACAAAGTTAAGTAAAACAGAAGACAAAAAGTGAAAGACGACAAAAAGAAATAGAAAACATTTACAAATATGGTTGATATAAGCTAACTATATCAATAATCCCTTTAAAGTGTTTATCTAAAAACATCTACTAAAAGACAAATTGTCTGAAGGAAAAAAAATAACAATATATTGTCTACAAGAAATCACTTGGAATATTTAGATACATATTTAAAGTAAAGGGATAGAGGAAGATATACTATGCTTAAATTAATTAAAAGAAAATTGCAGTAGCTAAATAGTTTCAGATAAAATTCACAAGAAAGAAAATTATCTTCTTCCCCTTTTCTTTCTTCTCCTCCTCCTTCATTGATTTAACTTATATCGTAAATGTAAGTAATAACAAAAGAATATTTTTATGTTCACACTCAAGTTTGAAATGTGCAACTGTGGAGGTTCTTTACTACAGGTTTCAAACTAAGTATATTATTTCATGAGTTAATCTTTGCAAATAAGGATATAGTTCTATCGGTCTGGTTTCTAAACATTTGAAATATTTGAATTATTTTAAAATGTAAGCTGTTTGGTAAATGGAAAATTCACCACGGGATAAAGAAGGGCATCACGTGATGATATAAAAGATGTAACAATCTGTAATGTATATGCACATAATAACGCAACATCAAAATACCTGAAGCAAAAATGATAGAACTACAGGGAAAAGTAAACAAGTCAACTCCTATATTTGGAGACTTCAACAACTCTAACAATCATTGACAGAACCAGCAGGCAGAAAATCAGTTAGGATATAGTTGAACTGAGCAGCATAAACTAAATGGATCTAATTGACATTTAAAAACACTTCATTCAATACACATTCCTTCGCAAATTCACATTGAACATTTACCAAGATGGAGAACGTTATGGACTACAAAATCCATCTAATATATTGCAAAGAATAGATCTGATGCAAAGTATGCACATAGACCACATGGAACTACAGAGAAGTTGATAGAAAGATAGTTGGAAAATCCCAAAGTATTTTGAGATTAATATCACACTTCTAAATGACACATGGATCAAAAAAAGGTTTTATTTATTTATTTGAGAGAGAGACACGCACACATTTGTGCGTGTACATACATGCATGAGTGGGGGTTGGGAGTGGGGGGTGAGAGAGAGGGAGAGGCAGAGGCAGAGGGAGGGAGGAAGAGAGAGAGAGAGGGAAAGAAAGAGAGAGAGAGAGAGAGAGAGAGAAGCGGACTCCCCACTGAGCAGGAAACCTGACTTGGGACTCATTTCCAGGACTCTGAGATCATGACTTGAGCAGAAGGCAGATGCTTAACTGACTGAGCCACTCAGGCTCCCAGAAAAGGAGTCTTAAGAGGAACTTTAAAATATTTTGAACTACGTTAATATGAAAATACAAATTGTCAAAATGTGTGAGATGCAGGAAAAGTAGTGCTGAGAGGGAAACTTACAGAATTGAATGCATATATTTGAAAGAAGAAATATCTAAAACCAATGATTTAAGCTTCCACATTATAAAATAAGAAAAATAAGCATGAGTTAAATCCAAAGTTAGTAGAAGAAAATAAATAATAAAAATCTAGATGGAAATCAGTGAAATTGAGAACATAAAAATAAGAAAAAAAACTGGTTTGTTATGAATTTGTCAAATTAGCACTTGTTAAGTGGAGCACAGGGTGCTGGATGGTGAGTTGTGGTTCAACAACAAAAACAAGAGAAACTGAAATACAGAAATTTATTACCCACAGGTCCCAAAGAAAGTACTTGGCATACCTCAAAGTTCCACAGAAGAAGGTCAAGGCAGAGTATAGACAGAAAAAGACAGACACAACCTTTATTAGGGTTTCTGGGTGAAGTGTTTTGGGATCAGGGTTAAGGCTGGACTGGTAAATTCAAACCCAAAAAGCAAGATTATACTAACCTCACAGGGATCTTAGCTAATGGGTACATAAGAGAAAGGTGTTGGGAGGCAGGGGAGACTTTGATCACAAAAGCAGTTTGGAAAGTCATATCAAGAACTCTTATTTGCTTGCGACCCTGTGGGCTGCTTTCTAGGGCATGCACCTGCACGAGGGACTATGTCAGGTTAAGGACAATACAGGGCATTTGGCCAAAGATAAATGGATACCACAGCAGCAATATCATGAAATAGTTCAAGTAAACTCTTAACATGATCTTTTATAAATATCAATAAATTTGATAAACCCCTAACCAGATAAACCAAGCAAAAAAGCAGAAGACACAATTTATTAATATCAGAAAAGGAAAAAAAAAAAACTTATCACTACTGATCCTATGGGCATTAAGTAGATAATAAGAAAATCCTATAATTAACTCTATGGTCACAAATTAAAAAACTTAGATGAAATTAACCAATTCATTGAACACAATTTACCAAAACTCAGTCAAGGACAAACAGATAATTTGAATAGTCCTATGTCTATTGAAGAAATGGAAATGATAAATGATAATTTTCTAAATCAGAAAGCATTCAGCCCAAATGGTTTCACAGGTCGATTCTACTGAATATTAAGGAATAAATGATATTGATTTTCTATAATCTCGTCCAGAAAATAAAAGGTGAAGAAACACTTTCTGACTTATTTTATAACATCAGGATTACTCTAATACCTAAACTGGAGATTACAAGAAAGGAAAACTACACACCGGTATCTCATAAACATAAATGTAAAAATCCTTAATGAAATATGAGCAAATCATATCTAACAAAAATAATTACACACACAGCAGTAGAAATGAGATATCTCCAGATATGTAAGGCTGGCTCAACATTTAAAAATCTATTAAGCATATGATCACATCAATAAATGCAGAAAAAGCATTTTACAATAGCTAACACGCATTTATAATAAAATAAAAATCTCAGCAAACTAGAGATAGAAGTGAATTTCTTCAACATTATTAATAACATCTAACAAAAAAATCTACTAGTTAACATTGTAGTTAACAGTGAGAATCTAGATATTTTGCTACAAAGGTGAGGAAAAAGGCAAAAAAGGCAAGAATGCTCCCGTCACCATTTCGAAACTCAACATTTGGACATTGTACTGTACTAGATTTTTCTGGCCTATAAAATAAGACAAAAATTAGGAAATGTATACAGATTAGGAAGGAAAAATAAATCTCTATGCTCACAGATGGCATAATTGTCAATATACTAAATACCAAAGATTTGACCAAAACATCTCTTTTCATTAAAAGCCATTATAGCACGGTTGTAAGATAAAAAGTTAATTGTTTTCCTATATATAAGCAATGAAGAATTGGATTTGAAACTAAAAGTATAACAGCTTTTTAATTAACACCACCAAAGTTATTGGGTATAAATCTAATAAAATATCTTCAAGATATATTAGGAAAACTGCAGAGCTGGTGCAAGTAATCTTATTGCTAAGATCTTCAGTTCTTCCAAAACTCAATCTGTAGAAAATTCTTCCCAACTTGACCTATAAATTCAAAGCAAAATCCCAGTCAAGATCTCAGAAACTTTTACTTTGTGTTTATAAACAAGTGAATTCTAAGGTTTCGGTGGAAAAGCAAAAGTCCCAGAATACCAAATATGATATTGAAGTAAAAGAATGAAGGTGGGGGACTGACACCATGCAACTTCAAGACTTAGGATAAAACTACAGCAATTAAGAAAGTGTATTATTGGTGACACATTAGACAACTAGATCAAGGGAATATATTTATGTCCAGAAATAAGCATACACAAAGAGAGTCAACTGACCTTTGACAAAGTATCAATGGCATTCCAATTGAGAAAGGATAATATTTTCAACAAACAGCACTAGAACAACTGGGCATCCATATCCAAAAAAAAAAGAATCCAGACACAAATTTTACACTTTCAAAAAATTAACTCAAAATGGATCATAGATGTAAGGGTAAATGTAAACCTATAAAACATCTGTAATAGAACAATAGAAAAACCTAAGTTTCCTTGGATTTAACAGTGAGGCTTCAGACAATATTGCTGTGTGCAGACACTTATGAGAATGGAAAGACCAGCCACAGAATGGGAGAAAACATTTTCAATGCATGTAACTCAGAAAAGACTTGTATCTAAAATACACATGATTGAACACCAATAAAAAATAAATTTATTATAAAAAATAAAAATAAATAAAATAAAATACACATGAGCACTTGGAACTCAATAATAAGAAAGCAAACAAATCAATTAAAACATGGGAAAAATACTTTCTATTTTTTTATTGGAATATAGTTGACACGCAATGTTCCATTAGTTTCAGGTGTACAACGTAGTGATTTAACATCTCTATACATAATGCTGTGTTCACAAGGGTAGCTGCCATCTCTCACCATATATCACAATTACAATGTCATTGACTATATTTCCTATGCTGTGCCTCTTATTCCCATGACTTCTTCACTCCAAACTGAAAGCCTGTATCTCCCACTTCCCTTCACCCATTTTGCCAATACCCCACTCCCGTCTGGCCACCATCTTAATAGGCACCTCACTAAAGAAGATATGTAGATGGCAAATACACCTATATTAAAATTCTCAATATGAATATTATACGTAACTAGGAAATTGCCAGTGAAACTAAGATATCACTACACTAAAATATCAAACAGTGGCAACACCAAATGCTGATGGAGAAAGGAAGCAATGAGAAATCTCACTGTTGTTTATTTTCTGGGGATGCAAATTATAAAGCCACTTTAGTTTGGCAATTTCTTAAAAAAAAAAAAAAAACATAGCTGTACCATACAACCCAGCGATTACAGTCCTAGATATTTGCCAAAATGAATTGAAAACATATGTCCACACCAAAAGCTGCACACTGATATTCATGGAAGCTTTATTCATAATTACCAAGAATTGGAAGCAAACAAATCATGGCAAATCCATACAACTCAGTGATAAAAGAGATGAGGCCTCAAGTCATATAAAGACATGGAGGAAACTTACGTATTGATAGATGAAAGGTGTACAGGTGTACACAGTCTGATCAAAAAGGCTGCATCCTGTGTGATTCCAACCACGTGATATTCACAAAAAGGCAAAAAAAAGCAAAAAAGATCAGTGTTTGCCAGGAGTTATTTGTTGAGGGGCAGGTAGTGATGAATAGGTGGAGGATGAGGGATTGTTAGGGTGGTGAGTCAACTGCATATGCTACTGTAATGGTAGATACATGACATTATGCTTTTGGTAAAACCCATAAAACTGTACAACATAAAGAATAAACCATAATGTAAATTGTAGGCTTTAGGTTTTAGACATCAATATTGTTTTATCAGTTGTAACAAATGCACCACTACAATACAAAATGTTAATAATAGAAGAAATCGAAGATGGAGGGAAAGAATGTAAGTGGAAAGTTCTGTACTTTCTGCTCAATTTTACCATTAACCTAATGCTGCTCTAAAAATATCTATTAATTTTTTGAAAAGTGGTAGAAGATTGACCTTGAAAGATTTATTGAATGCCTGATATAATCATAAATTTAGTCATTATAATTCATAAATTGTATCACAATTAATAAATAACCAGGCAGTGCTTTGAGTTAATAAAATGATTTTATTATCTAAGTTTTTCTTCTGAACAAATATCTTTAAAAAAACATGGAATATATTTTTATCTCCATTTCACAGATGAGGAAAATGATGCCAGAATAATGATCAACAGCAAGTTAATCCTAGACTTATTCTTTCATTAGAATCTGTGGCCAGAAAATGCTTTTCAGCTTCTGTCTCAAGCCTGAATGTAGCAATATAGATTCATATTCTTCTTATTAGGACAATGGAGTCTTTCCTCAGATACTAAGAAGCAAATATCAAATAATCTTATCTATAAAGCATTTAAAATTGGATTTGGAAAAACGAATGCTTAATTAGAGAGAGTATAATTTGAAGCTTTGTCTTTCATATAGAGTTTCAATTTATGTCTTAGTCATTATAACAATTCATGGAAAATGACTTTAAGTAATTTTAATTACAATGTTTTTTACACTTAATATTTTTCTGATTTTCTTATTTATTCTTATATTTAGTTTTTGAATATATTTATTTGAATTTCAGAGTTTTAGAGAACTCTGAGTAAGCAAGATTAGAAGAATATCAAAGATCAAGAGTATTGAAACAACCAAGAATATTTATCAAATGTTACTCATATTAATAACATTGTTGTTCCTTAAGTAATAATATAGTTTTTTGAAGATTTCGGTACTTTCGTACAACACTATCTTGATTATAATTTATTTCTTTTTTATTATAATTTATTTCATTCTTTTTGGCTTCATAGGTCTGTATCCTTTTTACACTAGTTCCATTACATCTTATCCTTCTTTCTTCTCTTCCTTTCTTCTTTCTTTCCACCTTTTTTCTCTTCCTCTTCCTTTCTTTCATTTTTTATTCTTTTTACAGTATGAAGAAAGCTAATGCTGTAGTTTTCAACGTCAACTGAACAAAGGTATGTCATCAAAGTGAGATGATAGTAATAAACCAAACACTATTCTAAGTATGTTTACATAAGTTTATAAATTTTTTTTAAATTTTTTTATTTATTTATTTATGATAGTTACAGAGAGAGAGAGAGAGAGGCAGAGACACAGGCAGAGGGAGAAGCAGGCTCCATGCACCGGGAGCCCGACATGGGATTCGATCCCGGGTCTCCAGGATCGCGCCCTGGGCCAAAGGCAGGCGCCAAACCGCTGCGCCACCCAGGGATCCCTACATAAGTTTATTTACTCCTTATATCAACAGTATGAAATGGGTTTTATTATGGGTTTTGCAACATGTCACAAACTACAGTGAGGGATCCCTGGGTAGCTCAGTGGTTTGGCACCTGCCTTGGGCCCAGGGTGTGATCTTGGAGACCCAGGATCAAGTCCCCCGTCGGGCTCCCTGCATGGAGCCTACTTCTCCTTCTGCCTGTGTCTCTGCTTTTCTCTCTCTCTCTCTGTGTCTCTCATGGATAAATAAATAAAATCTTAAAAAAAAAACTACAGTGAGAGAGAAATCTGGGATTCAAACCCACATGGTTTATTCTCAGATTGTGCAATCCTAATCACTATAATATACTCTCAAATGAAGAAATTACTTCAGTAAGAAATAGCTCATATTTCTCAGAAAAAAATACAGCATATATTTTAGATAATGCATATACTTTTAAATATCACGGTCCTTTCAGTACCTCCTTAATAATGAAAATAAGAATATTTATAGTGAAATTTTAAACAGTTAACATACAAAAAAATTTTCAAAAGTCTTTTCTTGGTAGTGTTTTTGTTACTGTTTCTTCTTGTTTGCTTGGAGTTGAGTGGAGGGAGCAAGTTTGAATTACAAAGAAAGTAAATGCCATTGTCCTTATATGTCTAGAAAAAATTATATATAATAAATGTGATAAGTTATGGAATTATTGAAAAGCTTATGGCTGATAAATACTAAAATACCTAAGTACCAGTTTAGCAACTGTGAAATCAAATAATAAAATAGAAATGATTTTCATTTGTGCTGTATTTTTTTCACACTAAAGTTGTAAATATAAATGTAACTATTGTGCTAATAATTATAAATAAGGCCAAAATTAAACAATAAATACATGGAGTAGCTTACACTAACCAAATAAGAAATTATAATAAATAACTTCATGTCAAGGCTCCAGTGCTGTAATGATTTTAAATTAGAACACAACATTTCTAAGATAGGTCGCTCATTTAACATTTTTAGGATCTGTCAATAAGATCACTTTCAGTATGAAACAGCCTATTTATTTTGATTAGTAGGAAAATCCCCCAATGAAACACTGAAACAGAGGCCAACAATAACACTTGACTAACCAAATGCCCAGCAAGCTACTGCATATCCTTGAGGATTCAAATGGGAAAACAAACAAAGATCTGAAAATGTCACTGCCACTTGCAGATTCCATATGGACCCTTTAAAAATAACTGTCCTACAATGGTTGGGAAACTTTAGATATAATCAACTGACAAGGGACTCTGTAGTTTTTATATTGTATTTGCATAGTAAAAATTGCAAGTTTTCTATTCCCATCATGAAATAAACTTTGTAAGTCAATCCTTTTGTGTTGGTCAAATATCTGATGAGGTTTGAAGGAAATATATATTGTTGCTTGCCATTAGGGAGAAAATAGATATTCATAAATTGTTTTGCTCTAAAATTCTTTGGTAGGATTTATACATAGTCTAATTTAAGGCAAGAGCTTTTAATACAATGGCTATTCTCATTCCCCAAATCCATATTGTATAAGTGGATATTATGTGAATGGCTATCTAAACAAGAATATTTTTCAAATAAATTTGGATTTTCAGGAAAGGATTTTGGACACTGTATAATTTAAATAAACCTTTGAATTCAACAGAAAAATGTTGAGAAATGGATGTCAGATTTGCTACAAAATGATGAAGAGATCATATAGCCTATGGTGAATGTACCTAGATATTTAAGGAAAAATAAACACATCATTTAAAAATCTAGATTTTCAAGCAAATTTCATAATTTTTTTAAAAAGGAAAGCATGAGGGGAAAGTTATGAAAAGTTATGTCTCTGTATTGCCGTCAGTATCTCGGTTCTGAAATATAGGAGAAATCCAATTCTGTAGATATTATAAACAGTAAGAAAACTTACTGCTTTTAGGGACTGTATATGTAGAAATTATATGGTAACTTGATTTCAGAAATAGACCTCATTTTGGTTTCCTTGTGGCATGTTAATCCACAGCATTTGCTGTTTCCCAGCAAGCCACAGGGCTCCCTTTTCCTTAATCATCTCTTATTGTGTCCTTTGAGTATTTATCTCCATATATCAATTTTAAGTAAGACATGTGTTTGGGATTTAAAAAAGAGAGAGAGAGAGAGAGAGAGAGAGAGTCTCTAATTCTAGACCTTCTTTCACTGTAACCACAAAGAAAAAGGAAAGAATTGGATGTGGTTAAACTGCACTGAATACTGCCCAACATTTCTAAAATCTTGCTCCATGGGGATCCTGAATACATGTAATGAAGATGAAAATGAGTTGAGATTTATTGAGGCTTTTGTCTGAGTATCCGGAATTATGACAAGATGACTATCCTGTTGGTGAGTGAAAATAACAATACAACCTCAGGAAGTCATCATACTTTTCTCATTATTTAAGTTGGGAACAATGAAGGCCCATAATGACATCTGAATAAATATTTTATTTTATTTGAGACTTGGAAAGTTTCATAGATAATAGTTAAGATTTATCTCATCATAGTTTTTGATATAAGCACATTATATTATTACATTAACTTCTTTTAACACATCTTTGAAGTGGGTGCATTATTTCTGTATTTTAAAGGTGAGTGAATTTATTACTGAGAGAATAAAATCTTTCTTAAAGTGGCATAGCCTTTACATGGTGGCATCTGGATTCAAACCTAGGCAGTCTCTGTCAAGTGCTAGATGGATAGTATCAAAGAAAAATCACACTAGACTAGGTAGACAAGGAAGATTTTATTCAACACTGTTACAATACAGGAGAAAGACTGAACTCAATTTCTCTGCAATAAAAGGCAAAGAGTTTTTAAGTGTTGAAGTAAGCTAGTATAAATGTCCTGGAAGATATTAGTGGGGAGGTTGGTCAATGTGATTAAGCCATCTGTACTTGCTAATTGACACTAATTTAAGTTAGGTTCCTCTCTTGCCACAGAGAAGAGACAGGGACATTATTTTTCTTGATGATTGCATTTGGAACGCAGGGCTCTCAGGTCCTGGAGAACGATTTTCCTTGGTTTTAAAATTGGCAAGAAACTAGGAGAAGATTTACATCTCAAAGGGGCAAAGAAAAAATTTACAATTGCAAATTTTGTAAAATAAATGCTCCAAGAAAAAGAAGGTCAGGAGACTATAGTCTGGAAGAAAATTGTCTAAAATTTAGTTAAACTGAAGGGACTATTATAGCCATCTTGGTCAATAGCTAAATGGATAGCTAAGTAGATGGATACATAGGTGGGTGGCTGGATGAATAAATTGTTGGGTAGTGGAAAGATAATCAGTCTATCACGATTCTCATGCAAACATGACTCTGTGAGAGAAATAAAAAGACCTTTAGATACTATGTACTTATTCTTGCTTATAATAAGCATCTCTTAGCAGAAACATTTATATCATTGTGTACTTTGCTGAAAGGTCATATTAATGTCCCAATAATTTATTTCATTTCCTGTAAAACTAAATGAAAAAAAAATACCTGATAATATCGAGGGACTCTCCTGCCCCATTTAGAGAATTTTCCCAGAATATTCAGTGATGTATTACTAGAGAGAGAGACACTAGAAAATTTTAATTTATTGCAAACTTTTGACACTATCTTTAATCCTTCATTTACTTTTCATTAACATATTCATATTTGTACATTGAGCAAATAAACCTTAAGTGGCTACTTCATGACTGACAATGTTCTATGCTGAGACAATTAGAGATCAAAAGTAAACCAATAATGGCTTTGGGGGATGAGAATTATGAAGAAAAATTAAAGTAGGGTAAGAATATGAGAATCTAGGGATTAAAGGCATTTTTTTTTCTTTTTTTATTATTTCATTTCATTTTGTTTCATTTTATTTCATTCATTTGATTTTGGAAAGTAGTTAAGAGAGACATCTCTGAAAAATGGGACTCATACCATAGACAAGTGGGAGTCCAGAGCAGAGGGAGCAAATACTACAGTTGCCTTGAGGCATGCTGAAGAGCAAGTAGAAAAGTGTGTCTTAATCAGAATAGGTAAGACATAGATAACTTAAGAAGAAATGAAGGGCCAGATAATGAAAAATTTGTAGACCATGTGATGTGTAGTGTGCACATTATCCTAAATTTGAGAGCATATCTTTGGAGTTTTGAGGAGGGACACATATCAAGATAAGAGGTTTCTTTACAGCAAATCTGTGATTTTATACTCTGGAAACTTCTGAAAGTTTTCAGATATTGGCTGTGTCTTGTAAATAGGGGTTTTACTATAATCCTTGAAGTATATTTTAGGTTTGCACAAATTCCAAGGCTATATTTCAACTTGTTTGTAACAGTGGTTCTCAACAGTAATCTGCTGAAGAATCACTATATTCCATCTCTGTCTAGGATGCAGAAAGTTAGAAAGAATATCTCTCCCAACTAACAAGAATAATTCAGAAGAAAACTATAAAATCATAACTTTTCTCGAAACCATCAGTGAGATGAGGTCTTAGGGCAACCTAATAGCCTGAATTCCTAGAAGGGAGAGTCAGCCGTCTTTTTGAGATATGTGGGATATGGACTGTTTCACCTATGGCAGAGAAAGGAGAGACTTTCATATAAATGGGTAAGAAGAAATCTGCTAAAATTTAACAAAAAAATTTAACAGCCATGTATGAACTACTGTAAGAGTATAAAGCCATCACAAATTCCCAAGTCAAAGGAACTTTACAAGCACATGTAGACTCTTTACAACTGACTTCCAGTGGTCTCCTGAGCAATACAAAAGATCTTTATGTATGGCTAAACTGTACATCATTATTTACTAATGTTTGTTTTCTACATAAACATCATTTAAAATTAAGAAAGAATATACAATACATTATTACCTTTCATCATTAAAGAATAAGACACAAATCCATATATTATTGACTGCACTAAAATTGTACTTTGCATATGTCTTTTCACATTCTTACTAAAATAAATAATATGAGTAGCACTCATTTATTTTTTTTTTTTTGCTTTTCATTACAACCTAATTTTATATGAAATAAATTATATAGAAAACACCCAGATCGACTGTATACATTTCTCATAATTATAAGTGGCAAAAAGGTCTGAAATCACCATTTGATATTTTTATTACTGTTTTTAGGCAATGACTACCCATAAATTGAGCTGCCCTGATATCATATATAGGATTAATGAATTAACCTGAATAGGAACTAAAAAAGTATCATGGGGAGAAAAACAACAACAACCAGGAAATGGATATCAAAGTAAAAAATGAAATATTTTTTTTTCTCAGAAATACAGGATCTTAAAATAAACAGGTTACTTATGTGAAGTTGTACTTTTTCTTCACATTTATCACCTTTTTAAAAAAGATTTTATTTATTTATTCTTGACAGACAGAGAGAGAGAGAGAGAGAGAGAGAGAGAGGCAGAGACACAGGCAGAGGGAAGAGCAGGCTCCATGCAGGGAGCCTGACATGGGACTCGATCCCAGGACTCCAGGATCACGCCCTGGGCCAAGGGAGACACTGAACCGCTGAGCCACCTGGGCTACCGCATTTATCACCTTTTAATATCACATTAAACATGTTAAGATTCTCTGGTGAGTAGATAAGAACAGACATATATTTCAATGTAACAGAATTGAGACAGTAAGCAAATACTGATTTTTGACAAGTGTTCTAAGACAATACAATGGGGAGCAAATAGTTTTTCCAGTGAACAGTGATGGAACAACAGAATATCCACTTACAAAAGAATGAGGTTGAATCTCTCCTTATACTTCATACAAAAATTAACCCAAAATGAATCTTTATCCCAAATATGAGAATTAAACTATATGACCTTTACTTAGGAATAAGTTCTGGTGACCCTGGGTTAGGCAATGGTTTCTTAAATATGACACCAAAAGCACAAGGAGCAAAATCTGAAACATAGATAAATTTTACTTATTCAGAATTAAAAATATGTGTGCTTTAGTGAACACCATCAAGAAAGCAAGTGAAAAGAAAACCCAGAAAATATTTGCATATCAGATATGATAGTGGATTTGTATCTAGAATATATGAAGAGCTTATGGAGCTCAAAAATAAAACTCCAATAACCCTATTAAATTAGCAAAAATTTGGAATAATTTGGAATAAGCATTTTTCCAAGAATGTATACATATAGCCAATAAGCACATTAAAAGATGCTTAACATCATTAGTCACTAGAGAAATGAAAATCAAAACCTCAACAAGATACCACTTTGTACCCACTAGATGACTATAATAAAAAATACAATGATAGTGTTGGTGAAGATATGGATAAACTGGAACTCGTATACATTGCTGGTGGGAATGTAAAATGGAGTTCCATCTTGGCAAAAACAGCTTGGCAGTTCATCAAATTGTTGAACATAAGAGTTACTGTGTGACCCATGATTTAATTTCCAGTTATCTATCAAGACGAACAAAAACATATTTTCACACAAAGCTTATGTGAAATATTCACTGCAGCTTTATTCAGAGAAGCCAAAAAGTGGGGACAATTCAAATTCCCATCAACTGATGAGTGAATAGACAATTTTCCAGTGTATATCCCTTCAGCGGAAATAAAAACTGAATTAATGACACAAGCACAACACAAATGAATTTTAAAAATGTGATGCTAAGTGAAGAAAAAGTCATGAAAGATTATATATTGAATTATTAGATTTATGTAAAATGTCCAGTATAGGAAATCCATAGAGACACAAATAGATAGGTAGTTGCCAGAGGTTGTGGGAGAAGGAGTATGTTGAATGTGATTGCAGCGGAGTTTCCTCTAGGGGTGATTGAAATGTTCTGAAGTGCAATAGTGGTGATGTTTGAATAGCTCCGTTAATATCCTAAAAATCACGTAACTCTATACTTAAAAAATGGAGATTGTGGGTGCCTGCGTGGCATAGTTGGTTAAGCATCAGACTCTTGGTTTCAGCTCAGGCTCATGATCTCAGGCTCATGAGAAGGCACCTCAAGTCCAAGCTCTGTGCTCAGCACGTGGAGTCTGCTTCAGATTCTCTTTCCCTCTCCCTCTGCCCCTCCTGCTCATGCTCTCTCTCTCAAATAAATAAATAAATCTTGAAAAAAAATGGAATAGTTATGGTACATGAACTCCATTTCAATAAAGCTGTTGTTAAAAATATTAATAATTACAGACTAGAGGTTGTGGCCTAGAAAGGTTCTACCAGACAGAGGAAAGAGACCTGCATTGGGCATGAACAACACTTCCACAGCAGCTCTACAAAGTCCCTTCATCTCTGAGTGAGGCAGTGTGGTGTGATAAAGAGTACCCACACTGCTGTCATACAGCCCGGGTTAAAATCCCAACCCTGCTATTTATTAGGATCATAAATTTGATCAAGTTTCCCCACTCACAAAATGGGGATGGATGTATTGGACTGTTGTGAATGTTAAATGAACTAGAATATGTAAAATGCTTCAACAATGGGTGGCACGTGGTTAACGTTAGCTATTATTACTATTTTAGCAGACAGGTGTGGGTCAATAGAATACCCACAGAAGTGAAATGCCTTCTTGACACATCATACCAGGGGGCACATGATGTAACTATGACTTATAATCGGTGATGTTAACATTGATCACTCGGCTAAGATACTGTTTGACAGGCTTTTCCACTCTACAGTTATTATATTCCCCATATGTATACTCTATTCTTTATAAATGAGTCACTAAGCCCAGCTCTCCAAAAGGCTCTACCTCCTAGAGAGTGCGGGTCTACATTTATTATTTGAAAAACTCTAAAGATTTGTCTCTTCTCTTCTATTAATTAATTAATTAATTAATTTATTTATTTATTTATTTATTTATTTAAACATTTATTTGTATCGGTATGGAATTGTGCACATGCATTTTATATTTGTGTTTGTGGGCAGATAACGGTTCCTTAATTCCCAGAGTCTGTGCATATTACTTACCATGGCAAAAGAGTTTGCAGATCTGATTAAGGTGAAGGGCCTTAAGATGGAGCGATTATCCTGGATTGCCGTGCTGAGTTCATTCTTCTCTCACAAGTCTTTATAAGTACTTTTTCTTGACTAGAGTCAGAGGAAGATAAATAAGACTTAGGAAGAACTGTCAGAAGAATGCAACATTGCTGTCTCTGAAAATGGAGGGAAAGGCCCCTAGTCAAGGTCAATGAAAACAGCCTTTAGAAGTAGGAAAAGGCAAGTGAGCAGATTGTCCCCCAGAGTCTCTACAAAGAATACAATCTTCCCAACACCCCAGTTGTCCGCCAGCGAGCTTCCTGTTGGACTTCTGACCTATGCAACTATAAGATAATTTGTGATTTTAAGTCCCTAAATTTGTGTTATTGCAGCAATAGTGAAAAACTAATAGAATGTTACAATCCAATACTAATGTATTTTACTATAAATTTATTTTATTGCACAAACTGTTCAAGTTTTGGCCATTGGGAGCCCTTTCAGATTGGTTCCCATAAGCCCTTAACCTGCCATCTTTTTGATTAGTGAGAAAATTCCTAATTTTCTGGCACTATAAGGTATTCTGTATTCATCTTGCATTTTCCTTACACCAGCCCTAAACTCAGTCGCTTTTCCAAGAACTTTGGTTCTGTTTATTGTAGGATAGTACTTAGAAACCAGGATCTGAATGCTCGGTATTTTTGCTGCTGCTTGTGTGTCTCTGCTTCTAGGTCTTCCTAACAGACAGAGGTAGAAAATACATTGAAACATAAAAACTCATATATACACATAATTACTACCACATCTATAAATTCCTGTGTATATTAAACAACATGGAGATAATGATGTCTCAGACTTTAATGCATCATGACAGGGTTTATTCTAGTTTTCCTTTCTTGCTTATTTCTTTTTTTTTTTTTTTCTAAACATGTCATTTAATTAAGTATCCAAACATTTCAAATCAAAGAAACTCTCACAGTATCCATACAATGTGGTTAAATGGTCAAGTTATTTAACCTTGATTTCTTTTTTTTTTTTTTTAAATTAATTTTTATTGGTGTTCAATTTACCAACATACAGAAAAACACCCAGTGCTTTCTTGCTTATTTCTAATGTCTTTTTCTGACAGTGAAAAACCTGGCTCTCATTATCTTCCATTTATTTCCTTTTCAATGCTAATATTCATATAGAGTTCTTTCAGAATTGTTGAAGTCTACTCATGTGAGAAAAAAAATGACCAACTGGAGTACAGTTCTGATTGCCTTTAGCCTTAGAATTTCCAGTAAAATTAACATTGTTCCCCAAACTAAATAGATCAACTTCTTTTCCTTCATGCCCTTCAGTGAGGTCATGTCATAAATCTACGAGACAGATTAATCTTTCACAGTGTATACTGCATCATGTGATCTACATTGCCCTGTGTGTCTGTGTGTGCTTAATTTTTATACTTTAAACTACATTCTTTGGAATGGAGAGTTGTAAATGCTTTTAGAAATGCATCAAATTATATATTTTATCACCCTAAAAATTTCCCCATGCATGAACAATCAACTCTTCCCAACCCCAATCCCTCGGAATTTCTCATCTTTTTCATCCCTTTCTTTAACATCGAGCCTTCTAGAATATCATGTGAATGAAAATATGCCATATGCGTGTAGCCTTTTGTATCTAGCTCCTTTCCATTAGAAAATTGCACTGAAATTTATCTCTGTGGATTTATGAATTAATAGTTCAGTCCTTTCATTTCTCTGAATAATATTCCATTGTAGGATGCATTGTTTATTCATGTGTCTGTCGAACAATATTTTGCTGGCTTCCAGTTTATGATGGGTATCAATAGAGCTGCTATAAACAGTAATGTATAGAATTTTCTGTTAATGGGACTTCCAACTCATCTCTGTTATATAAGAGCGCAATTGCAGGATCATCTAGTGTCTATGGTTAAACTTAAAAGATACTGCATTCCAAAGAGGATGTGCCATTTTGCATTCCCATAGCCATTAATGAGAGAGTTCCTGTTGATCTATATCTTCATTAGCATCAGTTAATGTCAGTCTTTGGATTCTGGTCATTCAAATAGATGGATAGTGGTGTCACACTGTGGTTTTAATTTGCATTTACCCAATGATAAATGATGTTGAGTGTATTTTTATATACTTATTTGCCAGTAATACATCTTCTTTGGTAAAGAGTCTGTTCAGACATTTTGCCCATATTTAATTGTTTGCTTTCTTATTATTTTCAAGGAATGTTTATGCATTGTGGATAAATTCTTTTATCAGCATTTGATTTTGAATATTTTCTTGCTGTTTATGCCTTGGCTTTACTTTCTTTTAATAATGTCTCTAACAAGGCAAAGGTTTGTTTTGATTTTGATGAAGTCTAAATTTTACAGATTTTTTATAACATTCAACTTCTTAAAATGGTTTAGGTTTTTGGTATTATATCTAATAATATATCGCCAAAGCCAGAGTTACAAATAGTTTCTCCTTTGTCTTCTTCAGGGACTTCATAGTGTTAACATTTTTTCAATTTGGTGTGTAGTTCCTGTTGAATTAACTTTCCATATGGTGTGAGGTATCTATTAAGGTTCATTATTTTCTAAATGTTTCAAGATATTTTTTTGAAAACAATAGCTTTTTTCCATTGAAATGTGCCTTTGCACATTTGTCTAACTCAGCTAACCGGAGTACTTTTTAACACTAAAAATTGGTTGGAAATACCATGGCACTATATTAGGTATTATCTTGGTTTTCTCAGAGAATGCATAGTAATACCTGTCATATCCAGTGACTTTCTGCTTATATACTCAATAATCAACTCAATTTAACAACCTAGTTTCAGGTGTTATTTCATTTTCACAACTACAGAAAAAATATTAGCCTCACTTATATGTGCTTCCTAGGGAAGTTTTTATACCATGTCTTCTTGTGTCTTATGAATATATAGATTTGTATGTGTTAAAACTTTCTTTAAACTAATAACAATACTATTTTGCATTATCATATTCAAGGGTATTGTGCTGCAGCCCCTCCTTATCAATAATATGTATGCTTTTTTTCTTTAGTTCTTTCTTTTCTTTTTAAGGATATGATGGACAGACCCTAGGTTGACTCCTCTTTCCCATTAATGCTTGTTTCCTAATTCCCGTGTTTTTCTTAGTCTCTATTTACTTATTTGATATATATATATATATTCTATATATGTATATTCCTTATATATATATGGAATCCCACTCATACCACAGTTTGGCTTTATGTAATGCATAACCTGTACACTAATGTGGCAGTTCTATTTCCCCATATATTAAATTTGCTAGGGAGAATAGTTCATAGTTATCTCCTCTGTGTATCTATCCTAGCTTATTTATATGCAATACAGTTTCACTTAATTCATCGACTTGAAAAGAAATGAATTACATTGAGAAAAAAAAGAAAACAGCAAACTCTTTGTAAACTTCTAACACATTTCATAGTTTTATTAACTCTTTGATGTTAAAAGTTCCTCAGAGATCACCCAGTCCATTTTCTGTGTTTTATGGATAATGAAATGAAACACAGCATTGTTCTATGACTTGTCAAAGGACATATTCTTAGTCAATGTTGTAGCTGCTCAATATTTTATGTATCTTGACACTCAGTCCTATGCTGTGCCTAGTATGTTATCCTGCCAATTTTTTGTCATGTGTGTATTATGAAATTATTATATTCTAACAGTGTAAATAACTGTAAAATATAAAGTATATTTATTTATTAAATCCATGTGATATTTTATTTTTAAATAACACGGATTCAGAACAAATAGATATATTTTGAACAAATTATAATGATTTTCCCAAAATGGTAGATTCAAACCTAACAGGTTTTATTGTATAATAGGAAATCTTAATGAGATTTTTTTTTTTATTTATAGGGGTTAGGAGACAAGTTTTCATGAGTCCATGTGTTTCAGTACTTTTTGTGGCCAGAGATACTGATTACTGTTGATTATCTTTATGGGTAAGTATTGATAGCAAACAGCTTGGAAGATAGATGTCTCCCTCCAGAAGGAAATGTAAGCATGTATACTGTCCAGTGGATTAAAAAAAAAAAAAAAGTTTGGGTTCCCTAACATTAGGATTCCTCCCATGTAAAGCTACCTACTGAGTATGAAGGCATCACTAATCCTCTTCATGTGACTGCATAGGAATGGAAGCTCCAGAAAATGGCACCAAAAATATTGATAACTCTATCTACTACTATTTCTGCTAGTAATATGGCTTTTTTCTCTGACTCAGGAATTTCTTAGTTAATGTCAGCATCAATGAAACGGCAGAGCCTTCATCTTTGGTGCCATGAGCTTCTCGGATAAAGTGGCCAATGGGCTGGTGGGCATGGCCATACAGAGCCTGGATCCCTGTTCCTTGGAGATTTGCTGCAGGGCCTGCATGGGCGTCTACGGCTGGTTTATGGTGGCTGCCACCCTCTGCCTGTGCAGTGTCCTCATCTGGCCCATCCCCTGATGGGGACCCTGGAGCCCAGCCCTGACCCCCCACAGTCCCTGTCCTGTGCCCAGGCCACTGCTGACCACGAATAAAGAGCCACCTGTGGGTGAGGACTGCAGCCTCAGCTGCCTGCCTGGAGCCCAGTTGGGAAGAGGGCAGCTGGTGGGTCCCAGAGGGTCACCAAGGTCTTGGTCTTTATTGAGCCTCTGCTAGACGCCGCCCCCCCCCCCCCCTCAGTCCACCCACCACCCCAGTCCTGGAAGAAAAAAAGCTAATTGTTATGCTAATTTGTTACATTGCAAGTAGGGAAAATTCCAGATCACTCACAGTTGCTGATGATAGTTACTGTGGATATACACTTTATTTTTACAAATATCACACCTCTTTTTCTTCAAGAAAATGATCAAAATAATTAAATAAAACAAAAAGTTAAATAAAACTTTCTTAAATAGTCAAGAGGAACTATTACTAATTCTATCACTTAGGGGAAATATACTTTATCATTCACCATATATGTATATATGGTATATATTAGCATATTGCAAAAATCTAAAATACATGTTACATAGAGAATTTTATATACAATAGTAATATATATTAGTTTATCTTCTATTTCAAGGTTGTTATTCATTCTGCCTTTAAGAACTCTTGTTTACAAAATTTATATTTTATTTAAGTATGTTTTAATTAAACTTTTCCCCCCAAAGAGACATTTTTTTTTAACATCAAGTGAACTTACAAAAACCATTTGTAAAAGAGAAAGGAAAGATGAAGACTATTCCTTTAAATTACTTTTTTATTTACTCTTCAAAATTCTAACCAGTGCAGTTTATGTTTACTTCACACATATATATTCCACAAAGTAAATTCCCTTGAAAAATCCGAGTACTAATCTCATTTAACTAAAGTCAAAAAGAATATATGGTTTTATACAACAATAAATGTTTCATGTTAACAAATAAACTTTCAGAAATGAATGCTTAGGTTAAAAAATTGACATATGATACATTTCTTATTCTGATACTAAAATATTTATTCTGCATTTTGTACTATGCAGTCACTTCAGGCAAACTCTTGTTTGTTTTTTCTCAGAAATTTCCTCAAGAGATATAATTCTTAAACTATACTAAATTAACATTACTGCTGTTTTATGGAAGCCACGATTATTCCTAGTATCTTCATTTGTCTTCTTGTGGTTCTATTGGGAAAGAAATACTGTTCATTTTAGAAAGACCTTCTGCCATGATTACAGAGTCCTGCTGTGAGGTTTAAAATGTGTGTAATTCTACAATATTTGTGAAAATAATCACACTGTTTACATGCAGTGATGATGTTAATGAAACTAGGTCATCATCTTTAAACAAATGTTTAACCCTATTAGGGGAATAAATATTCACTGTTGAAATAATTTGCTAATTGCTTTCCCTGATTCAGATACTAGCTGGCATTTGATCTTTTATTCATTGTATATACATTGTTTTATTCATATTTAATAATAATTTTTATTTTAAACAGTATCTCATCTTAGTAAAATAACATTTATGCCCACATATTCTGAATACTCACAGTTAATAACAAAAATATTTTGATATATTTATGAGTACCAACACAAATAGGATTATATTTACATGCTATACTTTAAATTGTTTACTTCGACTTGATATGCTGTGAGCATTTTTCTAAATTCCTCTATAAAATAATTTTTTAGAGTTATATTGCATTTTACCTTATGTAAGAATGGAAGTGTTTGGGATGCTCAAAAACACGAGTTTTGGGGTCTTACAAACTTGGGATAACCTCAGATTCCAGAAGCTATAATTTGGGCTTTTTAACATCCTTAAACTGTTTTCTTTTCTGTAATATAAAAATAATTATAACTACCTATATACATAATTATAGTGATTAACAAAAAAATATATGTTTGATATACATGTATCTCACATGGGGCAATGCCTATAAAATAAAAAGTATTCAATACATGCTAGTTCTACTCATAATAGTAACTATGATTTTAATCAATCTCTATCACTGTACATGATGTTTAAAATTTCTCACAACTTTAGATTATTCTTTGCCCATACATTGTTTTGAACCTTTCTAAATATGGAATGAACATATAAATAAAAATACTGGGGATCCCTGGGTGGCACAGCGGTTTAGTGCCTGCCTTTGGCCCAGGGCGATCCTGGAGACCCGGGATCGAATCCCACATCGGGCTCCCGGTGCATGGAGCCTGCTTCTCCCTCTGCCTGTGTCTCTGCCCCTCTCTCTCTCTCTCTGTGTGACTATCATAAATAAAATTTTAAAAAAAGAAAAACTACTTTTTAAAAATAAAAAATAAAAATAAATAAAAATACTGACCCAAAGCATACTACTTAAGATTCTTGATTAATTATGGAAAGTTACTTGGGATCCCCGGGTGGCTCAGCGGTTCAGTGCCTGCCTTCCGCCCAGGGCCAGATCCTGGAGTCCTGGGATGGAGTCCTGCATTGGGCTCCCGGTGTGGAGCCTGCTTCTCCCTCTGCATCTCTCTCTCTCTCTCATATCTCTCATATATAATATATGATATATATATATATATATATATATATATAAAATCTTTAAAAAATTAATTGTCAAAATGTAAATAATTATTATTTCAGACATCCTCAGATATCTAATGTCTGTTCTGATAAACCCAAAGGAATTTTTTTTAAAGATTTATTTATCTATTTATTCATGAGAGACACAGAGAGAGAGAGGCAGAGACACAGGCAGAGGGAGAAGCAGGCTCCATGCAGGGAGCCCGATGTGACCTTTGATCCCGGGTCTCTAGGATCAGGCCCTGAGCCTAAAGCAGATGCTCTACCACTGAGCAACCCAGGTGTCTCAAACCCAAAGGAATTTAAGAGAAGTCATGGTTTTAAAATTATACATTTCCTGTCCACAGGCTTATAAAAATTTAAAAATCAATCTGAGGAATTTACAAAGGAGATGAGGACTGTATTCAGTAGTTTCAAATAAAGAAAGAAGTTAGTATTGTAAGTACAATACTTGCACTTACAGCCACAGTCCCCAGAGTTGAAGTGAGAGTATTTGGAGTGAATGTGGATGACTTGAGATGAAGCCAGGGATTTCTTGTGTACCATAATAGTACCACTTCTCTGCTACATTTAGCTGATTGTTAGCTCCAAAGGAGGAAGAAGAAAAGAATCGAGTTGTATCTGTAATAGCAAAATGCATACTTCTCGAGTTACTCTGCTGAACATGAATTGGTCTTTTATCATACCGACTCCTTCAGTTTTAGGGGCATAGGCTGTTCTCTAGAACATTTGGAGAGGTAATGTTCAGTCTCTTTCACACACACAAGGTTTTGGTGTGTATATTATAATCGTGACAATTATGATTATGATGCCAACATATTAAAATAAGTACACAAAGTTTAATATCATGGAATTCCCTTACATTAACTGATAACTAAGTGAAGCATATTGTTTCTAAACCATAAACATCCCACGTGGTAGGCAGTATTATAAAAATATATGCGTTATTTAAAAATATCTTTCCATTTATATGAATATTTTCTGGGGTAATTTCTTAAATATTTTGGATCACACGAAACATTTAAAATTTCACAGATGATAATAAAGCAATCAGTACTTTTAAACCAAGCACTAAACTCCATTACTGTTTTAGTCCTCCAACACTACTATCCCCAAAACCATTCCCTTCATATACTCCAAAAATAAATATAAGATAAAGAAAAGAAAGAAAAGAAAAATTAAAACCCGTGATAAATTCATTCACTTTTTAAAATGATCTTGAGAATTATTGCAAATATTACACTGTAGACAGTGGTTGTTTGATATTTTATATACAGGCATACCAGGGAGAAACTGTAGTTCAGTTTAGACCATTGCAATAAAGTATCACAATAAAGTGAGTCAAATGAATCTTCTGGTTTTCTAGTGCATATAAAAGTTAGATTTCATTAAAGAGTAGTCTGTTAAGTGTGTGATGAAATTATGTCTGAAAATACAATGTACATACCTTAATCAAAAAAAAACACGTTAGTGCTAATAAAACACTAACCATCATCTGAGCTTTCAGTGAGTCATAATCACTGATCAGGAGTCACCATGACAAATATAATATTAATTTAAAATTTTGAAATATTGTGAGAATTACCAAAATGTGACACAGAGACATGAAATGAGCATAAACTTTTGGAGAAAATGGCACCGATAGATTTGCTCAATTCAGTGTTGCCATAAACCTTCAATCTGTAAAAAAACAATCCATCTGTGAAGTATAAAAAAAAAATGAGATGCTTATAGTTGCTACCACAAGTTCTTTGTCAACCATTCCATCTTTGCCACTTTAATCATTTTTAAATTGTTTTTCTTACATAAGTAAATAGATTGAATGTGGACACTTTTACAAGACTAAGTTTATTTTTGAATTAACTTCTAATGTTCTTTAACCATTTTTCTTTGTAGTATTGATATCTTGTTTTGCATTTGTAAATGTTCCATGCACAGTAATGATTTATCCCACTGAATAGCAATTTGTTGCTAACACTTTCCCAGTATTCCCAATGCACTGCAAATTTTGTTTCTCATTATTCAAATCTTCTTTAGATTGATATTTTAATTTTACTCATTTTCACTGTAACAAAATTAGCAACTTTTGTTTGCCGTTGGATTACCAGCTCTAGTGTCTTAGATGAAGAGGATTTTCCTACTTTTTGCCTTTGCGTATGTGTTTTTGCACAAAAGTGGGTGAAATCTCTCAAAAGAGAGAGAAATAAAAAGAAAAACAGAGAGAAGGAGGAATTTAGACTTTTTTATAGCCAGTTTCCCTAAATAGTTATCAGAAGCAACATAGGAAAAGAGGAAGATACATAAAACTTAAAATTAAATGGATTTATAGGATAATCTTGACTTCTTTGACTCCCTCAGAATCTTCTTATTGTCCTTACAAATTTGTATCCAGGTAAATTTCTTTTCCTTCAAAATTTTGGAAATTGAGTCTTGTTTCAAATTGGATTCTCTTGAACAGTGAATTCCAAATGCCTTCCATATAAGCACATTTTATTCAGACTTCACAGTGGTCAAGTAGGTGATTCTGATTACTCTCAAGTTCATCGTGTTCCTCACATGGGACCTACCCATTTCCACAAAAATTCAATGTCTCCCCATAAGAGGCAGCCCCACTCAGTTCTGTCTCTGGGATAAGGGGCAGTTCTGCTACTGGTGATTCTTGCATGATCAATTTGGCTTACGAGCTGGAGATAGGGATGCCCGGGTGGCTCAGAGGTTGAGCGCTGCCTTTGACCCAGGGCCTGATCCTGGGGACCCGGGATCCAGTCCCACATCAGGCTCCCTGCATGGAGCCTGCTTCTCCCTCTGCCTGTGTCTCTGCCTCTCTCTCTCTCTCTCTCTCTCTCTCTCTCTCTCATAAAAAAAAAAAAAAAAAAAAATCTTCAAAAAAAAAAAAAAAAGCTGGAAGTAATGCCTAAATGTCCTGACTAGAATTTTAATTATGATCCACATTCAGGGTCACTGCTCTCCTTTGAGCATGTGGCTCTCGATTATTTCTCACAAGAGAGGGAGTTCCTGAATAACCTTACCCTGTTACCACTAGTTGATTACATGGGATACCCCAATCACAAGTTCTGTGATACAAATACTGTCTTTCTTAATAGGAAAAAGTGCCATTAAATGCCTGTATTTTGCATAAGCACATAAACAACAGGAGTACATGCACTTCCCTAAATTTTTAGAGGCTTTCTTAGAAACATTTCCTTGGCAAATCTGGAGAGTCCAACCTCTAGATTTTTTATGAAGGTCAGTCTTTCTGTAGGTGCAGCTGACCACTCTCACATGCCTGGCAGATTGATTTTGTACGGAGACAGCTCTTCACGTCTCTTGTATTTGTTTAAGTCTTGTCAAGTGACATTGATTTTTGTTGAAGAAGTTTGTATAGAAAACGCCTTTGGAAGATAGAGACAGTGTCTCCCTTGAGGGCAGAGGGCAGATATTTTTTTCTTGGCTAAGACAATACAGATTATGTATTTACCCAGGGCACATAAGGGGTGGATTTGCTAGCATCTCTTGATATGTTTGAGGGCTTCCTAAATTTTAGGTTCCTCAGCTCTGACACAAACTTACTGTATGTGCAGCATCCACCTCTGGGAACCAGGGGAGCTAATGTGAATATAAACCTTGTGTTTCCTGCTCTGCTGAGAGGAATGAAATCCTTGGTTTCTGATACAGGAGTCTTGTGTCTTCTGTCAACATCTATGAAGCCTTGCCACTACTTGTTATTATGGAAGTGGTGTCAAAACTCAGATCCTTCATGTTTTAGACAAATTTATACTCTTAAGAGTCTCAATCAAAACACAATTAATTTGGTGATAACGTTTTTTGGGGCAAATTCCAATTAGCCTACAAAGCAGAGTGGACAAAAATGCTTTAGAGGAACCAGGCATTTAAGAGAAACAAGTAAATAGGTCACACAAGATAAAGGAGCAACAGAAGGAGTGAGCAAACTGTGATGTACCTGTCCTGCATAAAGCATTCACATTTTTTGTGAATGCATCTTCTTTTGCTTTTTTCTCATATTTATTTAACATTTGCTTGTCAAAGAAACTACAGAATTAGGCCAAACTTGGCGTGAGCACTGGCGCCGTGTGAATCTATAGCACAAGTTTTCAATTTTGTGATAATTCTCTATGTAGTTAAGTGTGCTTAGTTTCTGCAAGTAGAATAAAGAGATCCCAAGAGAAGGTCTTGAAAAAATCTCTTGCTTCTACCCCTCTTTCTGGATATTTCTCCTGAAAATGAAGAAAATCTGCAGCGTTTAGAAATTGTTTTCAATCCTTTATTCAGACACCTTTTCTTCCTTCTCCAGGCTACTGAATTTGGTCAGGAAAGTAGACTCCACAGGACTCTTAATGTAGTCTCATCGTAATTCAGTGACATTGCTGAAAAATGCAGTAACTTTTGAGAAGCCACCTACTCTCTGATTATCAGTTATTCCAGCAAGGTCAAAACACTTGTATCAAAATTAATCCTAAATTTTTATGGTTTGTAATCAGTTTACAGCATAGTTCATGTGCCACATAAAAATTTTTAGCAATGTATAATAAATAATCCTCTAAATCCATAAACTGCAAGAAAAATTTTTCTCTGTTTTTCCATGACTCGAGCTTTTATGCTCCTTCCACTGAAGTGGTGGAAATTTTTACCTTCAAATATTCTTAGAGGTTCCCTCCTTCCCATAGTCTTACTGCCAAAGTTTTGAAAGTCTTATACAGTGCCAGGATGCTGGGGTGGTGTTCTAGTCATCTGTCCATAAATTTCTGAAATTTCTGAAATTTCTGAAATTTCATCCATTTACCTGATCAGCACGGTCCTTCAAGTCCCTCCCCAATGTTTCTTGAATTAAATCTGTGTTACAAGATCAGCAGAACAAAGGACAAGAGGAGGAAGACAGTGTGGGGGGGTGTGGAATGGGGAGGAAGGAGGGAGCCATAGTGCAGACAAGCTCCATCAGTGGAGTTTCATCTCTATAATGTTTTTCTTTGTCTATTTTAGGCCTGTCTAATTATAGAACCTCTATGTTGCTATACAGGTTTTATAGTTCCTACCTATTTATGTTACTTGACAATTTCCTGCCACCTGGAAATTTTTGGCTTTGTTGTCATGTAACCTAAATAAACCTGGGATGCTTTGATACCATTTGAAGGCTCATGTCAGTATGAGATCTACAAAATATACAGGTGCACATGCATACGTGTGCAACACAAATAAGATTACATTTGAAACATATGTCTTTGTAACAGTATTTTGGAGGGTGGAAAAGGGATTACATCACAGAAAACATAATGAAACTCAGTTAAAACCCTTTTTTATCCATCTACCTGTTAAAAATAACAATGGTTCATAACAACTCTCCCGATGTCTCATCTCTTCCAACTTCCCATGTACATTGCTTCTTTCTTCACTTTTCTTACCTCTCTCATATTTGTTTTCTCTCTTCTACTGTTTCTTTTTGTTCCAGAAAGTAGTGCTCCTTTCTTTTCCTGTAAAAGGGCTCATTGCCTCTCCTATTCTATTTTTCTTATCATCACTCATTTATTAATCAATTTTGGTGTGCAGTGGAGGTGCAGGTGGTAAGCTTATTTTCCTTCTCAATAGACTTATTATGTAATAACTTCTACCACTGACACTGCTTTCCAACAATACATGCACTTGGAAACAAATATAAACTCCATAATTCTTTTGTTAATTATTGTATTCGATAACTACTATATTCTAGCTTGCCCTTCTACATTAAAAGTTGTTGATAATTTCATTCATATTTTAAATAATTTGATATTCTCCTTTCATAATTCTGAGATGAACTCTCAAGAATTACTGTTAATGAAATTAATATTACTTATTTTGAAATAAACATTTAAAGTCTGTTGTATTCCACTTAAGAACTTTCAGATGACCCTTAGACCCTTACAGATGTGTTTTAAAATATTGTATACATTCATATTTATATTTGAATTTCACATCATAAATAGATTGGTTCATCATCTGTATTTTTCACAAAGTTTTCAAAATATGTGGCTAGAGTGTCAGACTGAGGATAAAATGTTTTTATTTTTAATCTAGTGACTATAAGAAAATAGACATTTTTCAACTACATATATATTCTTATAATACTGTATCTGATTCCAAATTTATTAATTAAACAGTATTTCCTAACTGGGACAAAATTTCCCAGTTGGTAATATGTAATGTTATTACTTTTCAAAATGTATCATTTTTTTAAAATAACTTTATTTCTATCAGGCTCATCACAAATTTTAAATAGTCATCTTATAGACTGAATGTGTATGTCCCTCCCAAATTCGTATGTTAAAGCCTACCCACCAGTGTGGCTGTATTTGGAGTGAGGGTGAAATTATAGTTAAATGAGATCACTGGAGTGGGACCCTGATCTGACAAGATTAGTGTCTTAGGAGAAAAGGTGCCAGAGCTGGCTCATTCTCGCAGTGTATCTCGCTCTCTCTCTATGCATACATAAAGAACAGGTCAGGTGAGTATAAATCAAGAAGATGACAGTCTTCAACCTAAGGGAGAGTTCTCATCAGACACCATCCCTGCTGGCACCTTGATCTCAGACTTCCGTCTCCAGTACTGTGAGAAGATAAATGCGTATTGTTTAAGCCATAATCTATGGCACTTTGTTACAGCAGCCTGAGAAGACTAATGTAATTTGCAAACAAGTTTTTACATATTCAATCTAAGTTCATTAGCTCTTAACTTACCCATTCTAGAAATTTAGATTTCTCCATGATCATTTTTTCTCAATTAGGAAATAGTTATTGATAGAGATTTCTTTACGGATCTTTACATTCAGTAAGGTATGATGATACCAAAACACAATTAAAACAGAAATACATGGGATCCCTGGGTGGCACAGCGGTTCGGCGCCTGCCTTTGGCCCAGGGCGTGATCCTGGAGACCCGGGATCGAATCCCACGTTGGGCTCCTGGTGCATGGAGCCTGCTTCTACCTCTGCCTATGTCTCTGCCTCTCTCTCTCTCTCTTTCTTTCTCTCTCTCTGTGACTATCATAAATAAATTAAAAAAAAAATTAAAGTTTAAAAAAAAAAAACAGAAATACATATAAATTATATATAAATATATTTATGTTTAGGTAAATGTTAGTAAATGATGAACACAATAAAACGGTGATTGGGGAAAAGAAATCAAATGATATTCATGTAAACTTGATAAACAATGCAAAAAGTCCTCAGAATTTTTTAAGGAAGTGACTGGGAATGTTGGCTTAGAGTTGCTTTGCAGAACTGAGAGAGTGTTTTTTGGTTGGTGCCTGGTCAATACGGTTTTAGTTGAGTTAATATGCCCAGAGGTCAAGAACAAGCTTAAAGTTGAATAAATCAAAAAAGGATGCACATATCAGTCTAGGATAAGAAATATAAAATAGATTTCACCTTAGATGTCAATGATAAAATAAGAATACTGGCGCATGATGAAACTATAGATGAAGTGGAGTGAAAACATGCCAATAGAGATCCAGAGAACAAAATAAAAGAGAAAACTATGTTGTACATGTCTAAGTTATGAACTGTGTTATACTTTGCTAAGAAAGCACCCTTTTAAACTGTTATAAATGGAAAATATTCAGTAGAGCTCAATTTAAACCACATTTGTAAAAAGGATGGGGATCACAAAAGACTGACAAAACTATATCTATTCTATACAAGACAGGCCTATGTAGAAAATTATTATTTGCAATTATATAAAGGGTTTAAGGTTTTCTCTTCAAAACTTCTGAAGGAAATAAAAGGAAGGGGCTTCTATGACAGTAGATAAAATGTCCATTGTATGAGACACACATATATTCTTTGAAGATTTTTTTCTGTCATGTTGATCAGACAGCTTGTACAAGGATTTACAGAAAGTAATTATTTTTTGAACAATATTGAATTCTTCAGCTGTTGATATAAATAGCTATTTTGAATTTTAAATATACTATTCTTTCAGTAACAATCTATTGCCAGGACTTCAATTTTTTTCTCTGTTATATGGGACTTGCAGATGTACATGTTTCTATAAATTATTTATTGATTAATGAACCTTATATTCACTTCCACAAGTGGAAACTTAGAAAAATTTGAAAATAAGTACAAGAATAATATTATTATATTGTAAAAATATACTCAAGCTTTATCAGTTTTTGTTTGTTTAAAATTAAAAAAAATACGGATACATCTTTAAATCTCTGAATCACTTATCCTTAAAATAAAACACTAGCAAATGAGATGTATTGCACATTTATAGGCAATGACATAAATATCATCTGAGAAGTTTGTCTACTTGCAGCTATGTAAATGAGTAAAATTGGATTAGTTCTAAAGACAGTGCAAAAAAATAACATCCCAGAGGCATTCTACAAGTAACATGGAGTCAACTCTTAAAACTGAAAGACTGAAAATGTACTTATTATTTTTTATTAAATATACACCCTTCTGCTCTCAATATGCTGATCTTTTTAAGGTACTTTTCATTATTTCTTAAAAGACAATAGAGAATAATAGCCGATTCACGTTTTAAGTGCCATATGCCAAAGTTGAAGTTTATGAAAGGGACACACAAGCAGAGAGTAGATTATAGCAAAGGCGTTTGGAAAATGATACGCTGAATCTGTACCATTGAGTTTGAACTTTGTGGATTCATTTTATTTATTTATTTATTTATTTATTTATTTATTTATTTATTTAAGAGATAGAGCAAGCTGAGAGGTGAGGGGCAAAGGGAGAGGGAGAGAAAGAATCTTAAGTTGGGTGTGGAGGCTGATGCTGGGTTCAAACTCATGACCCTGAGGTCATGACCTTAGGTGAATTCAAGAGTCGGACACTGAGCCACCCAGGAGCCCTTGAACTTCATGGATTTAAGAAACTTTATTTAACCAAGGAGCAGTGAAAGCATTCCAAGAAACATGGACTGCCATTCAGCACCTTGGGCAAACAAATTTATTTTTCTTTATATGTCCACTTGTATAAAATGGATATAAAACAGATGCCCTATATATCAGACACATATTAAGTCAAATCTTAATTTTGAAAAATATTTGCAATAGTAAACAGTTGTGTTTCCCAGCACCCATCACCCTTTTTTCAAGGCATAGTGATTCATTACATTGGTCACTCTTAGAAGGTACAGTTGTCTGTAACAGAAATCACTGGAACTGAGTAACGACCTCCTTTCTTACTGGGAAAGTGTCTTCCTTCATGTTAAGCAAAACCACATGACTTGATTTAGTTAATGGGATATAAGCCGATGGAACAGGTATGAGTAGAACTACATTGCCAATAATCTTTGGACATGTCATACAAATGAGATATAGGTTTTTAAGCCACTGAAACCTTAAAGTAGTATTACTGCAGCATTATATAACCCATACTAAGGATCCTGGTGACATTTCATCTGGTGATCTCCTCTCACCATTATGGCTTGGGGAAGTGAATTTCAAGCAATTTAATGATAGAAATTAGGAGAAAATAGAACAAAAGTGGAAATGTCTTCAGTGTATACATGTCGGCAAAACTGGTGAATTATTTCTTCTTCTAAGACCATGGGGGATGCCTGAGTTCTGTTTTTTTGAGGAAGAATTTTCTATCTTTCCTTTGATTCAAGAAACTTCCGAATAGCTTGTCAGTTAATTATATGTTGTTTTATATTATCCTGAATAGAGAACCATAGCTCTTACGGAATATGATAATGCTGATGAACACTTGCATTCAAATGTACTGTTAGGATCAACATGCCCCATGGTATTCACATATAATGGTACCATATTTAATTAACTTGCCCAATCTTGAGGGAATCTCCAAAACTACTGAGAGGTCTTAAAATATTTCATTTTTAACTTAGCGTACTTGATGAGTGATTCAAAATTTAAATAAATTAGAAAACTCATTTGCAACACTCAGTGATGATTTCCCCAGTTATTCCTTGTCATTCATCAAAGATCACCCTTCTTTTCCCACCATTGACCTTTCTATATCTACTATAGAGTAAAGACTATCTCTCCTTTTCCACTGATTTTCCTTTCTTTCCCTGCTACTCCTGGTCTCGCTCTTCCTTGACTGGTTCACTTCCAAATATTTTTTAGTATTTCACATTAGATACTTCATTGAAAAAAATATTAATAACTGTTCTACATGTGGTATCTAGATACAAATAATCCCATTCTCTACGTAAATTCCATCATTCACCTGCTCTGGAATCACTGCATTCCTCACATTCTTCGTATCTTGCTCCTTTCTCCCACCATATCTCACACTGGCTAAATCCAAATTTTGTAAGAGTTCAATCTCTGTATTCTGTGTGTAATATCAGATTATCATACCTATTTGAGCATGTTGTCATAAATGAGTTTATATATTTAAGATACTTAGTACAATAATTAATACAATAATCATTAGTGATTATTAATATTAAAATTAGCCTCGTCTGTTCCAGTGTCTGCACAACCATCAGTAGCCAGGGAAAATAACACCTTCATGTTTAGTGGTCTCTAATTATCCTCAAAAATCTCAAATACTAACTCAACATTGCCCAGAATTCTATTGTCCTTCCCTATTATGTATGCTCTCCCACATTCTACAACATTGATTTTTACACTATTTCTTTTTTCCTCAAACCTCCAATACTTTCTCTCACTTCTCACTCTAAGTGGGTGATACTGACTTATATTTCTCTCAAATATGGATATTGCAATAGATATCGACACAGATGCTGAACAGACATAAAATTAGTTGCATAGTGATGACCTCATCTTCCCTGTACCAAATGAACCAAATCACCTTCATCTCATCCATGTCCTCTGCCTTCCTTCCTGTGTCCCTGAACTGCAGTCCAAGTCTATCCTCATTCATGGACTTTAGAATCATCTACTTTTATCTTCTGAAGGACATTTGATGCTGTATATATAGTCCCTGTTTCTGAATCACTCTTCTATCTTCTTTATTAGGTCAACGTTATCAATGAATTTCATACATTGCACATACTTCTAAACATGCAGAGGCACAGCACAATTTGTCACTCTTTTGTATGTTTCTAACTTTAAGGAGGTATAGTCACAATCTCAGAAAGTTTCTAATACAAACAGGCTGAATCTAGGTTGAAGCCAGGAAAATGGTTGGCCTTCCTTGGTGTTTGTTGGGTGAGTAAACACATAAGCACCTTCTCACTGTGGTGCACAATACACTTTTGAATTCCTTCAAATGTATTTTCAGTTTACACTAAAAAACAGTCACAGCACTACATGCCCTCTAACATGCACTGAAAAATTCCAATACTGAAAAATATTTCAAGTTGAGCAAGACTGTTTGTGCTTTCCAGCCTCCCAATCCTATTGCTATGTTCCTGTGTTTCCAGCCCAGGTTTTCTTAAGGGCATTTACTAATTAAAGACAATAGGACTTTGTGATGTTGTAGATTTAATTAATTTAGAGAGCTGAAGGTAATTAATGTATTGAGTTGGCTAATATGTTGAATTGACAAAGAAAATAATTATAAATATTATCAAAATATGCACTGTAATACAATAAGAGTAAAGTTCTATCAACAAATAGTAATATTTCATTTTAAAATAGAAGTAATTAAAACTAACTCCCCTGAAAAAGATTCAAATACTTGGTAAAAATAATATTCTTGCACTCATCTTAAATTTTCCTTTAATTAAACTAGAGATTACACCTACACTATCAAAAAAACAAGTCAAAGAATATAAATGAATAAAATGAGTTGAGGAAAGTAGCTATTTTTAACTACTGAGCCCTACTACATGCCCTACTAGATTAGGTGGCTAATAGTTGACATTAATTTTTTAATACCATGGGGGAAAGTAGGTCCAGTCTTACTACTTAACTATGGAGTTTAAATTAAATATATTTATTTTTTAAATACTGGTTAATAATTTACTTTTTAAAATCAATATTATCAAAGCCACATAAATCTTATAGGTAGACCACGTATGATCTGTTACATCACTAGTTTGCAGAATCTGCCAACACAAATCGCATATTAACAATTACTTGTCTAGGTCTTATAAAACAGAAAATACTAATATTGAGATAAACAAATAACATTAAATCTCTACATAAAGTACCTTATTAGTAAGCAAGAGACAGTTGTAGATATATGGTTGCTATAAAAAGTGGATATATTCTTTCAAGTAATATTTATAGGAAAACTGCTGTGTGTTTAACATGAGTAGAAAGCAATGACCAAAACAGACAATATCCTTCATAGAATTTTCATTTGGTATAATATCTGGAATATTAAGCAAAATATGTACTTTCAGTGAGAAAAATTATCAGAGATAGAAACACATATAGAATTTACTAGATTAGGGAGGATGGTGATTGTAATATTAAGTATGCTGCTTTGAGATGATTCCTGAGACTGAATTTGATAAATAGCTGCAAACGATTAAGTCATGTAATATCTAGAAAAGAAATATTTCAAACAGAGTGGATAAATTGCAAATGCCCAGTGGAGAAAGATGCCTGGCATGTGCATCAGTCAGAAAGGAGAGCACTGTGGCTTGAGTAGAGTAGGTGAGGGAGAGAATAGTCAAATAACCAGGGAGGATTTTGCAGGTGGGTCATAGTGTGTTGTGTGTGGCTCAATGTATATAACAAGGTGATAATTGCTACTGAGTAAAATAAAGCTAGAAAGGATAAGGGGGTGCCAATTTGGAGTTAGGGGTATTTGTAACCATGAGAAGGTTTTACACACTCTAACCTTTGGTACACACTTTAGTAATCAATAAATCATCTAATGGTATCATTCTCCATTGAAAACTGCTCAGCTCTTACCCACCAAGTCTGATTTGATCTGCATATTTACTCAGTCTAAATGAGCCATATTCTTTACCTTTTAAAATCCTTTTCTCAAGTACTAAAAAGCCATCTTGCCTACCCTTGAAAGCCCTTGGTATATTTTGATATTTTTAATGAATTATTTTTACATATTATTCTTCTTTCATTTCTCCTACCTAGCTGAGATTTTCTTCAGGATTAATAGTACACTTAGATGACACCTTTGGTGTGCTACCCAACAGTTCTTCCTCTTTTTTCCTTTTTGTGTAAGTCTCTCTCCATGATTCAATCTGAAAGTGTCAACCAATCCCCTTTAACCTCTGTAGCCAGTTCTGCCCATGTGGATAGATATAATCAACAACATGTAAAGGAAGTTTGTGGGTTATCTTCTAAAAAAGGTTTTCCTGGTTTTTTTTTTATTTCTTTATGTATCTAATATAAAGTTGGAGATATGAGAGAATTCAACTCTTTCCTTTCTCCCTTTAGATATTTTAAATAGGATCTTATTCTTAGAGTTTCTGAAAATAATGTGTGTCCATGAAGAGCTACCCTTAGATACCTTCATGGTAGAGCCAAAGGTGACCAATACTTAGGCCTCTTTTTTTTTTTAAGATTTTATTTATTTATTCATGAGAGACACACAGAGAGAGAGGCAGTGACACAGGCCAAGGGAGAAGTCCCCGATGTGGGACTTGATCCCAGGACTCCAGGATCACTCGTGAGTCAAAGGCAGATGCTCAACTATTGAGCCCTCCAGGTGTCCCAATAATTAGGATTCTGATTACCTTTATGAACTTCTGAAATAACACCTGAATACCTAACTTTGAACTTCTGGTCAGGATGGAAAAAAAGTTTATTTATATATAAAAATAATTATATATATATATATATATAATTTTATGTTTGTTTATAAGACCAAAGTCCCTGTATATTATATATATATATATATAATTTATATATGTATATATACAATATTATTTATGTATATTTTATATATAAATTGTATGTGATTGTTACATATATTATATTAATATTTATTAAATTATATATAACATATTATAACTAATTATATAACAAGATGCATATTATATATAATTTATACATAAAATTTAATATATAATTATTATAGATATAAGATGTATTTAATACTTATTAAATTATATATAACAATTATATATATATAATTTTGTTTGTAAAACCAAAGTCCCTGATAAACTACTGCCTTTTAATTCCATTATTTGATAAATTTCTCATTTCTAGTTGTTTAACTTTATGTTCCAGAATTGCTTTGTCCAAAGAAGTAGTCATTAGCTATATGTGACTCTATAAAATGAAAATGAACTTAAATTCCATCATTCAGTGTAACAAACTAACCACACTTAAAGTTCTCAATAGCACCATGTGGCTCCTTGGTATTTTGTAATGCAGATACAGCAGATTCAACAGATTTGTAATGCAGATACAACAGATTCTCAACAGATACAGAATAATTCCATCTATTTATATATTTGCTTCATACAATTGGACCAGAGGCTTCGGTCTCTTGAACTCTCAATTGAGAACTCTGGTTGATCTCTATGGTCAAACAATCACGATAGTTTTCCATGTATGTGTATCTGATCAGCATCATCCAGCTCATTCACAATATTAGCAGAAGACAAATTATTCACTCTTAAAAACACGACTAGAAATAGTTTTTCTGAAGTACACGCATTACCAGAAATCTTCAGGCTACATCAGCCAGGGAGGGACAAATGCATTACATTCAAACTCGTACCATGATTATGTATTTGGCACAGGTAGTCTGCAATGAAAACCATGTCATGGGACACCTGAGTGGCTCAGCAGTTGAGTGTCTGCCTTTGGCTCCGGTCATGATCCTGGGATCCTGGGATCGAGTCCCGCATTGGGCTCGCCTGCTTCTCCCCCTGCCTATGTCTCTGCCTCTCATGAATAAATAAATAAAATCTTAAAAAAAAAAAAGAAAGAAACCCGTATCACTCTTGTATTTTAGTGCTCCTATACTGTCCTCATTTTAACAAATCTGAAGAATCACAGTTCTTCATTGTCATTGCCTTGCCACCATGACTCTTAAACCTTTGACCCTTGAGTGGATAATCTGATTGTTTCATTATAATCTTATAATCTGTCTTCATGCCTCCTCATTGCCCTCCCTCAAAAACAGAATTTGATACTGTATTTCCAAATGAAAGCCTGGGAGTAAGTAGACAGTGTAGTACCGTAGAGGGCAGCTGCTTGTCAGATTCAACACATTCTATTACCTGAGCGTGTCACATTTTATACTACATCCCCTATGGCACTATGGATGATACTACAAAGCTAGCTGTGCAGTACCAGCCTACATTGTTGTTGGCTTCTCAATTACTTCCTCCCTCATTTTACTGTGCATTGACTTACTTGAGTATTCCACTGTTTTATTATGGCTCTAGGAAACTTTTTCCCAGATAGCATGCTAGTTCTCTAAACAGGTGGTCAGAATGGCTTCTGCAAATATCTCAGTGGCCCTATTCATCATTCTTTTGACCTCATCACATTAAATACACTGTACTTAATGAAGTGACCATGGTTAGAAAAACATGTAAGTCTTCAAAAAACTGAACATGATAAGAAATCAATCACTAGGGAAATAAATGTAGTTATTGTTCCAGGGATACGTTGACAAATGGACAAATAGTTCTAAAATGATAACATAAAATAAAATGATAATGTAATTTACTGCATTTAAAAAATGTAAAGTCTTGTTAAGCAAATGAATATTTCCTTTCAGTGGTTCATGCCATATGTAGATTCTCAGATCCACATTCAAAATGCTGCTGTGATCATTAAGGTGCTCCTATTTTTAATTTACTTAGTTTCTATTTATTAGCTAGCACAAAATAATTTCATAATGTGATGTGGCATTCTTTGATCTTTGTTTCACAAAACATTTCTGCCCAGCAAAGTAGATCATGATGTGCCTGTTATGGTTGCATTCTTTGACTTCAAACACATGAAGTTATTTCTCCCTATTCAAGGCACCGCTGAAGTTTTATTTGAATTCGCTCTTGCACATGTTTTCCATCCAGCTAGAGCTTGATCAGTGAGCTCTGAGGCAGGAGATTCCACTTGTCAGCTTGCCACTTACTAAAACTCATAAGCTGGAGAGACACAGCCTCTGAATTGTTCTTTTTTCAAGTGATACATAAACTAGGCTACATGCTGTTACCCTTTCTTACGCACTGTTCTGCCAAATGGCATGAATTTAGATGACCTATGAATATCAGAGGAAAACACAAAACTTACCATTTAAACTTTACTTTGCTTAGTAAGTCAAATATATACCTATTATAAATAAAAAATTACTACAGAGCATCACTCATATGATGATCTGAGGCTGGAGCAGTTCTATCTTTCTGTGAGTTTAATTACATAAGTATTATTTTCTCTTAAATGAAAATACGTCTCAAATCAATATACATCATATGGATTGGGAAATGAAGTGTTGTTAAAAACATATTAATAAAAGAGGTGACTTTTTTTTTATATTATTGAAATGCAACACCCCTCACTATGAAATCGGAAACAATAATTTATATGCTATTCTTTGTAGTACAAGCTATGGAATGACACTAGAGCCCCACACTGCAATCTCATATAAGAATAAGTCTATTTAAGAAGAAAAAATTTTTCAATACAGCTTTCATTTATAAGTATTTTTGCCTATACACCTTTTACCCCTACATTTTGCAGATTTGAAGAAATTCCATTCTCAAAGGGGAAAAAAATATACTTCCACTTAAGGGATGGTTACTTTGGAAATTTAGCTTACATTGACGGCAATCATTCTTCCTGTTTAGTATTGATTGACTGCTGTGATATTTTCTACCTTTTTCATAACTTTTTATTCACCCTCTCATCCTTCCATCATGTTCAGAATCAGAATAAATAAGTCTGGCAATCTATAAGACCATGATATAAGAGACTTTAAGTACAATATGTACTACTTGCATTTATTGACATATACAATAGAAAGTTACTTTAAGAGCATGTATAGCTTCCCACTTCTGTTAGATAATTCCTTAAAAATTGTAAACTTTGCATAGAGAATGGGGGAAAATCCACATTAGAGATAAAAAATCAGATACTTTCAGCATTTCCAATAATCTAAAGGAATTCCTCTTTAGAAATGGTATTGTCATTAGAAGATAATGTAAATAAGCAAAGGAATGACACAATAAGACTAATTTTATGTCAGCATTATAACTAATCATTATTCACTAAATAAGAACCACATCCCTTCCACAACATCAGGCATGATCTTATAGAGGATCACAGAGGATGTGGCCTTTTTTTATTACTTTGTTTTTTTTTTAAAGAAATTTTAAATCATTGCAAAATTTGAAAGATTTCCCATATAACCCCTGTCCCACACATGTATGGCCCCTCCCTTTGTATTGTTGACATCCCCTACCAGAGCAGTACATATGTTACAAATGATAAGCCTATATTTATGAATCCATAATCACCTAAGGTCCATAGTTTACAGTTCATTTTTGGTGTTTTATATTCTGTACATTTGGACAAAAGTATAATGACATGAATCCACCATTATAACATCATGCAAAGTAGTTTCTCTGTCCCAAAGATTCTCTGTGCTCTCCCTATTTATTGTTCCCTCCTACCCAACCCCTATCAACAACTAAGCTTTTTGCTGTTCATTGTTTTACTTTCATAGAATGTCATATTGTTGGAATCATACAATATATAGCCTTTTCAGATTGGCTTCTTTCACTTAGTATAATACGCATTTAACTTCCTCCATGTCTTTTCATGGCTTGATAGCTCATTTCTTTTTAGTGCTGAATGATACCACATTGTCTGGATGTACCACAGTGTACTTACCCATTCACCTATTGAAGAGCATTTGGGTTGCTTCCAAGTTTTGCCAATTATGAATAAAACTGCCATAAATATCCATGTGCATGTTTTTGCATGGACATAAATTTTCACATCCTTTGGGTAAGTGCCAAAGAGCAGATCTGCTGAGTCATATGGTAAGAGTATGTTTACTTCTGTAAGAAACAGCCAATTGTTTTCCAAAGTGGCTATACCATTTTGCATTTCCTCCAGTAATGAATGAGATTACCTGTTGCCCCACATCTTTGCCAGCATTTGGTGTTGTCAGTGTTCCAAATTTGGAGCATTCTAATAGATGTCTAGTGGTAAGACATTGCTGTTTTAATTTGCCTTTCCATAATGACATATGATGCTGAGTGTCTTTTCACACATTTATTTGCTAGCCGCTCTTCTTTGATGAGGTGCCTGCTAATGTCTTCGACTCAATTTTTAATCATCTTATATATTTTGGATAACACTCCTTTACCAGAGGGGGGAGGGGCAAGACGGCGGCAGAGCAGGGTCTCCAAGTCGCCTGTCCTCAACAAATTACCTAGATAACCTTCAAATAATCCTGAAAATCTACGAATTCGGCCTGAGATTTAAAGAGAGACCAGCTGGAACGCTAGAGAGAGAAGAGTTCGCGCTTCTATCAAGGTAGGAAGACGGGGAAGAAGAGATAAAGACACAAAAGGCCTCCGAGGGGGAGGGGCCCCGAGGAGCCGGGCTGAGGCCGGGGCGAGTGTCCCCAGGACAGGAGAGCCCCGTCCCGGAGGAGCAGGAGCTGCACCGACCTTCCCGGGGGAAAGGCCTCCCGGGGAATTGGAGCAGGATCCCCAGAAAGGCGGGGGTGCCCTCGGGCTCCCTGGGACACTAACAGAGGAACTGCGCCCCGGAGAGTGCGCCGAGCTCCCTAAGGGCTGCAGCGCTCGGCGGGACCCGGAGCAGCTCGGAGGGGCTCGGGCGGCGGCTCCGCGGAGGGGGCTGCGCGGCTCCGGGAACAGCTCAGCGGCGGCGGCTCGGGCGGAGGAAGAAGCTCCGCGGAGGGGGGGGCGCGGATCCCGGAGCAGCTCGGAGGGGCTCGGGCTGCGGCTCCGCGGAGGGGAGCAGCTAAGCGGCGGCGGCTCGGGCGGAGGAAGAAGCTCCGCGGAGGGGGCGGCGCGGCTCCGGGAACAGCTCGGAGGGGCTCGGGCTGCGGCTCCGCGGAGGGGGCTGCGGGGCGGGAGCCCGAATCCAACAGCGCAGCTCCGGAGCACAGGGCGCCAGGACACAGCCCAGGATCCGGCCTCCCCCCGGGACAGGCAGAGGCCGGGAGGGCCCAGGACAGCAAGGACGCTCCTTCCTGGAGCTGAGCAGATCAGCGGCCCCGCCCCGGAGCCCCCAGGCCCTGCAGACGGAGAGCCCCGGAGCTACTGCGGGAGCTGACTCCAGGGTCCCAGAGCTGCCCCCGCCACTGTGGCTTCCTCCCAGGGCCTCACGGGGTGAACAGCCCCCACTGAGCCCTGCACCAGGCAGGGGCAGAGCAGCTCCCCCAAGTGCTAACACCTGAGAATCCGCACAGCAGGCCCCTCCCCCAGAAGACCAGCAACACGGACCAGTTCCAAGGGAAGTCAAGGGACTTAAAGTACACAGAATCGGAAGATACTCCCCGTGGTTTTTTTTGTTTTTTTTTTGTTTGTTTGTTTTTGTTTTTGTTTTTGTTTTGTGCTTTTCTTTCTTTCTTCTTGATTTCTGATTGCTTCCCCCACCCCCACCCCTTTTTTTTCTTTCTTTTTTCTCCTTTCTTTCTTTTTCTTTCTTTTTCTTCTCTTTTTCCCCTTTTTTTCTTCTTTCTCTTTTTTCTTTTTCTCTTTTCTTTCCTTCTCTCTCTTTTTCTCCTTTTCCCAATACAACTTGTTTTTGGCCACTCTGCACTGAGCAAAATGACTAGAAGGAAAACCTCACCTCAAAAAAAAAGAATCAGAAACAGCCCTCTCTCCCACAGAGTTACAAAATATGGATTACAATTCAATGTCAGAAAGCCAATTCAGAAGCACTATTTTACAGCTACTGGTGGCTCTAGAAAAAACCATAAAGGACTCAAGAGACTTCATGAGTGCAGAATTTAGATCCAATCAGGCAGAAATTAAAAATCAATTAAATGAGATGCAATCCAAGCTAGAAGTCCTAACGACGAGGCTTGACGAGGTGGAAGAACGAGTGAGTGACATAGAAGACAAGTTGATGGCAAAGAGGGAAACTGAGGAAAAAAGAGACAAGCAATTAAAAGATCATGAAGATAGATTAAGGAAAATAAATGACAGCCTGAGGAAGAAAAACCTACGTTTAATTGGGGTTCCTGAGGGCGCGGAAAGGGACAGAGGGCCAGAATATGTTTTTGAACAAATCCTAGCTGAAAACTTTCCTAATCTGGGAAGGGAAACAGGCATTCAGATCCAGGAAATAGAGAGATCCCCCCCTAAAATCAACAAAAACCTCGACATTTAATAGTGAAGCTTGCAAATTCCAAAGATAAGGAGAAGATCCTTAAAGCAGCAAGAGAAAAAAAGTCCCTGACTTTTATGGGGAGGAATATTAGGGTAACAGCAGACCTCTCCACAGAGACCTGGCAGGCCAGAAAGGGCTGGCAGGATATATTCAGGGTCCTAAATGAAAAGAACATGCAACCAAGAATACTTTACCCAGCAAGGCTTTCATTCAAAATGGAAGGAGAGATAAAGAGCTTCCAAGACAGGCAGGAAATGAAAGAATATGTAACCTACAAACCAGCTCTGCAAGAAATTTTAAGGGGGACTCTTAAAATTCCCCTTTAAGAAGAAGTTCAGTGGAACAATCCACAAAACCAAGGACTGAATAGATATGATGACACTAAACTCATATCTATCAATAGTAACTCTGAACGTGAACGGGCTTAATGACCCCATCAAAAGGCGCAGGGTTTCAGACTGGATAAAAAAGCAGGACCCGTCTATTTGCTGTCTACAAGAGACTCATTTTAGACAGAAGGACACCTACAGCCTGAAAATAAAAGGTTGGAGAACCATTTACCATTCAAATGGTCCTCAAAAGAAAGCAGGGGTAGCCATCCTTATATCAGATAAATTAAAATTTACCCCAAAGACTATAGTGAGAGATGAAGAGGGACACTATCTCATACTCAAAGGATCTATCCAACAAGAGGACTTAACAATCCTCAATATATATGCCCCGAATGTGGGAGCTGCCAAATATTTAAACCAATTAATAACCAAACTCAAGAAATACCTTGATAATAATACACTTATACTTGGTGACTTCAATCTAGCTCTTTCTACCCTGGATAGGTCTTCTAAGCACAACATCTCCAAAGAAACGAGAGCTTTAAATGATACACTGGACCAGATGGATTTCACAGATATCTACAGAACTTTACATCCAAACTCAACTGAATACACATTCTTCTCAAGTGCACATGGAACTTTCTCCAGAATAGACCACATACTGGGTCACAAATCGGGTCTGAACCGATACCAAAAGGTCGGGATAGTCCCCTGTATATTCTCAGACCATAATGCCTTGAAATTAGAACTTAATCACAACAAGAAGTATGGAAGGACCACAAACACGTGGAGGTTAAGGACCATCCTGCTAAAAGATGAAAAGGTCAACCAGGAAATTAAGGAAGAATTGAGAAGATTCATGGAAACTAATGAGAATGAAGATACAACTGTTCAAAATCTTTGGGATGCAGCAAAAGCAGTCCTGAGGGGGAAATACATCGCAATACAAGCATCCATTCAAAAACTGGAAAGATCTCAAATTCAAAAGCTCACCTTACACATAAAGGAACTAGAGAAAAAGCAACAAATAGACCCCACCCCCAGCAGAAGAAGACAGTTAATTAAAATTCGAGCAGAACTCAATGATATCGAGACCAAAAGAACTGTGGAACAGATCAACAGAACCAGGAGTTGGTTCTTTGAAAGAATTAATAAGATAGATAAACCATTAGCCAACCTTATTAAAAAGAAGAGAGAGAAGACTCAAATTAATAAAATCATGAATGAGAAAGGAGAGATCACTACCAACACCAAGGAAATACAAACGATTTTAAAAACATATTATGAACAGCTGTACGCCAATAAATTAGGAAATCTAGAAGAAATGGACGCATTCCTGGAAAGCCACAAACTACCAAAACTGGAGCAGGAAGAAATAGAAAACCTGAACAGGCCAATAACCAGGGAGGAAATTGAAGCAGTCATCAAAAACCTCCCAAGACACAAGACTCCAGGGCCAGATGGCTTCCCAGGGGAATTCTATCAAACGTTTAAAGAAGAAATCATACCTATTCTACTAAAGCTGTTTGGAAAGATAGAAAGAGATGGAGTACTTCCAAATTCGTTCTATGAGGCCAGCATCACCTTAATTCCGAAACCAGACAAAGACCCCACCAAAAAGGAGAATTACAGACCAATATCCCTGAGGAACATGGATGCAAAAATTCTCAACAAGATACTAGCCAATAGGATCCAACAACACATTAAGAAAATTATTCACCATGACCAAGTAGGATTTATCCCTGGGACACAAGGCTGGTTCAACACTCGGAAAACAATCAATGTGATTCATCATATCAGCAAGAGAAAAACCAAGAACCATATGATACTCTCATTAGATGCAGAGAAAGCATTTGACAAAATACAGCATCCATTCCTGATCAAAACCCTTCAGAGTGTTGGGATAGAGGGAACTTTCCTCGACATCTTAAAGGCCATTTACGAAAAGCCCACAGCAAATATCATTCTCAATGGGGAAGCACTGGGAGCCTTTCCCCTAAGATCAGGAACAAGACAGGGATGTCCACTCTCACCACTGCTGTTCAACATAGTTCTGGAAGTCCTCGCCTCAGCAATCAGACAACAAAAAGACATTAAAGGCATTCAAATTGGCAAAGAAGAAGTCAAACTCTCCCTCTTCGCCGATGACATGATACTCTACATAGAAAACCCAAAAGCCTCCACCCCAAGATTGCTAGAACTCATACAGCAATTTGGTAGTGTGGCAGGATACAAAATCAATGCCCAGAAATCAATGGCATTTCTATACACTGAGACTGAAGAAAGAGAAATTAAGGAGTCAATCCCATTTACAATTGCACCCAAAAGCATAAGATACCTAGGAATAAACCTAACCAAAGAGGTAAAAGATCTATATCCTAAAAACTATAGAACACTTCTGAAAGAAATTGAGGAAGACACAAAGAGATGGAAAAATATTCCATGCTCATGGATTGGCAGAATTAATATTGTGAAAATGTCAATGTTACCCAGGGCAATTTATACGTTTAATGCAATCCCTATCAAAATACCATGGACTTTCTTCAGAGAGTTAGAACAAATTATTTTAAGATTTGTGTGGAATCAGAAAAGACCCCGAATAGCCAGGGGAATTTTAAAAAAGAAAACCATAGCTGGGGGCATCACAATGCCAGATTTCAGGTTGTACTACAAAGCTGTGGTCATCAAGACAGTGTGGTACTGGCACAAAAACAGACACATAGATCAATGGAACAGAATAGAGAACCCAGAAGTGGACCCTGAAATGTATGGTCAACTAATATTCGATAAAGGAGGAAAGACTATCCATTGGAAGAAAGACAGTCTCTTCAATAAATGGTGCTGGGAAAATTGGACATCCACATGCAGAAGAATGAAACTGGACCACTCTCTTTCACCATACACAAAGATAAACTCAAAATGGATGAGAGATCTAAATGTGAGACAAGAGTCCATCAAAATCATAGAAGAGAACACAGGCAACACCCTCTTTGAACTCGGCCACAGTAACTTCTTGCAAGATACATCCACAAAGGCAAAAGAAACAAAAGCAAAAATGAACTATTGGGACTTCATCAAGATAAGAAGCTTTTGCACAGCAAAGGATACAGTCAACAAAACTAAAAGACAACCTACAGAATGGGAGAAGATATTTGCAAATGACATATCAGATAAAGGGCTAGTTTCCAAAATCTATAAAGAACTTATTAAACTCAACAGCAAAGAAACAAACAATCCAATCATGAAATGGGCAAAAGACATGAAGAGAAATCTCACAGAGGAAGACAGGGACATGGCCAACATGCACATGAGAAAATGCTCTGCATCACTTGCCATCAGGGAAATACAAATCAAAACCACCATGAGATCCCACCTCACACCAGTGAGAATGGGGAAAATTAACAAGGCAGGAAACAACAAATGTTGGAGAGGATGCGGAGAAAAGGGAACCCTCTTACACTGTTGGTGGGAATGTGAACTGGTGCAGCCACTCTGGAAAACTGTGTGGAGGTTCCTCAAAGAGTTAAAAATAGACCTGCCCTACGACCCAGCAATTGCACTGTTGGGGATTTACCCCAAAGATTCAGATGCAATGAAACATCGGGACACCTGCACCCCGATGTTTGTAGCAGCAATGTCCACAATAGCCAAACTGTGGAAGGAGCCTCGGTGTCCATCGAAAGATGAATGGATAAAGAAGATGTGGTTTATGTATACAATGGAATATTACTCAGCAATTAGAAACGACAAATACCCACCATTTGCTTCAACGTGGATGGAACTGGAGGGTATTATGCTGAGTGAAATAAGTCAATCGGAGAAGGACAAACAGTGTATGTTCTCATTCATTTGGGGAATATGAATAATAGTGAAAGGGAATATAAAGGAAGGGAAAAGAAATGTTGGGAAATATCAGGAAGGGAGACAGAACATAAAGACTCCTAACTCGGGGAAACGAACTAGGGGTGGTGGAAGGGGAGGAGGGCGGGTGTTGGAGGGGAATGGGTGACGGGCACTGAGGTGGACACTTGACGGGATGAGCACTGGGTGTTTTTCTGTATGTTGGTAAATTGAACACCAATAAAAATTAATTAAAAAAAAAAAAGAGACAGAAAAAAAAAAAAAAACACTCCTTTACCAGATGTGTCTTTTGCAAATATTCTGTGCCAGTCTGTGGCTTTTCTTCTTATTCTCCTGACATGGTCTTTCACAAAGAGGTTTTTAATTTAATTTTTTTTAGAGATTTTATTTATTTATTCATGAGAGACAGAGGGAGAGAGAGAGAGAGAGAGGCAGAGACACAGGCAGAGGGAGATGCAGGCTCCATGCAGGAAGCCCAAAGGGGGACTTGATCCCAGAACTCCGGGATCACACCCTGAGCCAAAGGCAGATGCTCAACTGCTGAGCCACCCAAGCATCTGAGGTTTCAATATTAATGAAGTTTATTTTATCAATTATTTCTTTCATGTATTATGACTTTTGCATTATATCTAAAAAGTCATCACCATACTCAAAGTCATCTAGATTTTCTCCTATGTATCCTCTAGGAGTTTTATAATTTTGCATTTCATATTTAGGTGTATGATCTACTCTGAGTTAATTTTTGTGAAGAGCATAGGTGTAGGTCTATGTTCTTTTTTTTTTTTGACATTAAAAAAATAACATTGTTAGTTGTTCTAACAACTTTTGTTGACAAGACTATCTTTGTTCTATTGTATGACTTTCACTCCTTTTCAAAGATCAGCCAGATATATTTATGTGCTTTTACTTCCGAGTTTTCTGTTCTGTTCCATTGATCTAGTTTTCTATTATTTTATCAATTGACACTATCTTGTTTATTTTAGCTTTATAGTAAGTCTTGAAGTTGGTAGCATCAGTTCTTCAACTTCATTCTGCTTTGATACCATGTTGGTTATTCTGAGTCTTTTGTCTCTTTCAATATCCACACTGTAACTTTTGGGTGTTTTGACTGTCATTGTATTGAATCTGTGGGTCAGGTTGGGAAGAACTGACTTCTTGAGTCTTCTTATTCACGAACATGGAATATCTTCTTATTTATTTAACTCTTCCTGGATTTAATTCATTTGAATCTTCTAGTTTTCCTCATATAGATCTTCTACATATTTTGTTAGACTTCTACCAAAATATTTCATCTTGTGGATGCTAATGTAAATAGGACTGTGTTTTTAAGTTCAAACTCCACGTGTTCATTGCTGGCAATAAGAGAAAGAGTGCCTCTTGTATATTAACTGGTATTCTGCATCTTACTATAATTATTTATTTGTTCCAGTAAAAAAAAAAAAAAGATCTGATTCTTTTAGTTTTTTACATAGGAAATCATATAATTGATAAACAAAGATGATTTTATGTTTTCCTTCCCAGTCTGTACACCTTTTTCTTTCCTTCTCTTGTCTTGTTGCTTTAGCTCAAACTTCCACTACATGTTGAAAAGAAGTGGTGACAGGTGACATCCTGACTTTTTGATTAATCTCAGTGGGAAAACTTCACATTTCTCACCACTAAGTATGATGTTAATTGTAGATTATTTATAGATATTCTTTATCAAGCTAAGAAACTTCCCCTTTATTCCTAGCTTATCAAGATTTTTTTTATCATGAATGGTTGTTGTATTTTGTCAAATCCTTTCCCTATATCTACTGACATGATCATGTGATTTTGCTATTTTAGACTGCTGATGTGAATGATTACATTAAATAATTTTCAAATGTTGAACCAGTCTTACATAACTGGGAGAAATCCCACTTGGTCATGGTCATTCTTTCTCATCCATTGTTGGATTCGATTTGTTAATATTCTGTTTAGATTGTATGCTCAATTCATGATTGTATCTACAAGAAAACATACTGGCAATATTATATATTCACTGATCTTTGCTAATTGTGGAACTTCTAAACAGTAAATAGTCTTCTTAAAAAATCTATTGATACCAAACAATTTAAAAATATCATTTGATCATTTTACATAGAAACACATTTAGTTAACAGAAGTGGTATGGGAGGAGGCCTGTTTTTCTTTTTCCTTTTCTGAAAACAAAAATAATCAGAGATCCTAATGTATGCACTTAGAAATGAAGGACTTTGGTGTGTCAAGCAAAATACTCTGTATCACGAACCTTAAATTTGGGATCTATTGTAAACGGATCTTATATAGACAAAAGAAATTGTTTATTTATGTTAAAATTCTTATCAAAATGTTTTATGATGAATATATTTTAGGAAACATGTGGTCAACAGAGGTTATTTCATTATTTAGAAAAGGAATGCTGGCTGTAGGATGAAGGAAACTTGTAAAGCAGGTGAATCTAATCTTATTTCCTCAATGTGCCATTCACAGTTCCTCAGATGCTCACTATGAATTACATTTGCCAATATGTAGTAGAATTACAAATATTTGCTCTCTTTAAAAGATTGTAGGGGCACCTGGGTTGTTTAGTTGGTTGCCAGTCAGGCTTTTGGTTTCCATTCATGTCAGGATTTCAGGGTTAAGAAATCAAACCTTTGTGGGGCTTCACCCTCAACATGGAGTCTGCTTGAGAGATTGTCTCCCTATGCTCCTGCCCTGACTCATTCTCCGTCTCTCTTTCTCTGTCTCTCTCTTAAAAATAAATAAATGTCTTTAAAAACAAAAAAAAACATAGAATTCCTGCAGCATAATAACTACTCGATATGTATTCTCTTTTCTTCTCTCTTGTCTACCCAGAAAACAAAACAAATCATCTACCTAAAATGATGCATTTTCCTTCATAAAGTCCAGATATTTGTCAAAATGGTTGTCATGAAAATAATACACAAGCTTACAGTTTCTAAGATCAAAGCACAGAATTAGTGATAATACTAGGAAAAGATAAATAATTCTATATTTTCTTTATTTAAATGGAATAGGTAGCATGTGCCAATTGGCTATCTATATCCTTCTATATAGATTTAATTGTTTTATTTTATAAACTGTAATCATAGAGGGCAATTTTATCCTTCCTTATTTTTGATAAAGAGAAGGTGCAACTGTTAAGGAAGAGATTTGTTGAAACATTTCCTTCCATTTCAAGAAAAGTTTTAAGATAATGTAAAGATATTTAATTCAGATCGAATTTTTCAAATGATCATACTCATAATGCATCTCTATTACCACTGAAAGCAACAATACCAAGAACAGAGATGTCATCATGGGCGAAAGTATCTGCTCCTACAGATAGTAACAAAAATTATAAATCATACAGGATGTTGATGTGCTATGCTATGAAGAAAGTAATTGGAGTTCATGACTCACATTTCTGATGAATTTCAAACCAATGATATTGCCCAAAGTCCACTTTATATGCTGATATGAACATTTATAATCCTACTTCTGACAGAATTATTGCATTTAACATAATCAAACAAAATTACAAAGAACTTTGTCACATATGATTAAGGTCTCTGTTCTTACATATTAATCCCTCAATTCTTATTTTCTTCATTCATTTTTTCATTCAAAGCATATTGTGGAATTGTGCATTAAACTTTCATAGCAATTACTTTATCCCCATGTATGAATAATATATATTCATCACTTTGTAATCATTCCATGTATGTATGTATGTATGTAGTTTCCAGAACTGCACATATACATGTTGACATTTGCAAGTCTATATACTGTTACTAAATGTTGATGTCTTACAAATGACACAATATACTTTGTATTATCTAGTGCTTGAAGAACTTAAGGATGTAAAGACAAGATACCTTCTTTACATTCTATAGCTATGATATAAAAATTTAGAAATACTCATTGTTAATGCCAATGTGTATTAAGTATATTTATAAAACTATATTCTCAAAATTTCTGGAAACATGTCAAGTTTTAGAAGTCTGACCACACCCATAGCTGCAATACAATGCAATTTAAAAATATTTAATAAGGTAATGTGTCATAGAATTCTCTAAACTTAATTAATCTATCATACTTTTCCTTTTTTAAAGACAAGCAATTTATATTTTGCTCTTAAATCGAAACAACTTGTATTTGCTAATTCTGTGAGCCTTTTACTTTCATTTCAGGAAATTGATATAATTAGGCAAATGTAATTTTTCTCTACATGTGTTAGTGATGGCATTTCCAGGAAAAAAATCTTTCTATGAACATGGGCAGCTGAATGAATTTATTTTAAACAGCTGGCAATGCTGGTTGCAGCTCAAGTTTTCCATTACATGACAGGAAAATGCCTCAATATTTTGTTCGGGATGGACCTTCCAACACATGTTTTGCTAAAGGCAAAATGTTAATTTTATTGTTCTCTCATATTCTAGAACCATGAGAAAGGAAATAGGTGTAAATTATATTCTAAAGCACTGAGTCCCTCACCAGTGTCAGGTGTAACACCTACATCCACTTAGGGAATTCTTAGAAATGTAAATTCTTGGGCCCACCTCAAATCTACTGTAGTGGAAACTGGAACAAGAACCAGCAATCTGTGTTTTAACAAGTCCTCCCTGTTATTTTACTGCTTGCTAGAGTTTGAGAACCACTGTTCTAAAAAGATAGCATTCATGATGCATTAAGTAAAATTAGAGTGCTTATATTTGGCAACATGTTTAATAGGATATTCTATATGACTACAAAGCATCCAATGATATTTGAGAATATTACAGTAGGAAAAAAAATTAGAACTTACTCCCCATTGGAGAGAAAAAGTTTCCCAGTAATTATAATTGAGTAAGAGTTTCTGCAGGACCAAAACCAAAGATGTATAGATCATTTTGTTCCTAATAAGAGTTTCTGCAGGACCAAAAACAAAAGTATGTAGACCATTTTATTCCTAATAAGCATGCCATAGCTCTTTGATTTTAGTAAGTGAAAAGCAGTATAGCATGAGCATATGTTATAAAAAGTCCAAGGCTGACAGTTATAAAGCAGAAATATAAAGGATTAAGATGTCACATAGATTTCTATTTTTCTATATTTAAGCATACAGAACTACAGTCTTGGGCTGTCTCAGTGGCTCAGTTGGTTAAGTGGCTGACTCTTGATTTCAGCTCAGGTCATGATCTTAGGTCATGGGATCAAGTCTTGGATCAGGCTGCACTTTTATCCGAGAATCTGCTTCAGGATTTTCTCTCTCCCTCTGCCCTTCTCTGCCATTTGCTCTCTCTCTGTCTCTAAAATAAATAAATCCTTAAAAAAAGGAACTACAATCTTACACCAAATATTAATGTTTAATTATTTTCACTCATCTTCACTGAAAGCACTGTATTTCACAGAAATGTTTTTTTCAGTGTGATTTCTGGGACTGGAAAGAAAAGTCACTACAATTAAATTGTAAGTAATAGAATATCCAAACTTTCTGCGACTCTTGGTCAGATTTGAACTTGCAGATTACTTTATCATTCTTGAAAATATTTTCCTTTACATATTTCTTTTATAATTGAAAGTATAGCCAATAATATTGTAACACACTTATCACAGTGAGCATTTCATAAGATATATAATTAAATCACTATGTTGTATACCTGAGACTAATTTAATATAATATATAAACTATACTTCAGCTAAAACAATTTTTAGTAAAAAAATACCTTCCTTTAACTTCTGTGTAATTTCATTCTCTAAGTAATTTTTTAGCTCTCTAACTTTTATAATGACTTATTTGATATATTGTTTTCCTTTCCCACCATATTGAAGGGCTTCTCAAGGTTGAAATCTTTTTAATTCTTTTTATTTTTATCCATACTTTATGACTTAATACACTATAAAACATTTTTACATAGAAGCTTCTTGTCCATATTCCCATTGCAGAAATATCTTCAGATTGAAATTTTCCTCCATATTACAGTAATAGTTTTTTATTTAAGTTTTTTTGTAAGATTTTATTTATTATTTATTTATTATTTTCATTTTATTTTATTTATTTATTTATTTATTTTATTTATTGATGAAAGAGAGAGAGACAGAGACAGAGAGAGAGAGAAGCAGGCTCCCTGCAGGGACTCCAGGATCACACCCTGAGCTGATGGCAGACACTCAACCACTGAACCACCTTGGTGTCCCATTATGGTAATAGTTACTACATATTTAAATGTTCTATGTGGTAAGCAATACTTGTGTTAAGTAAAGCATCTACATTATCTGATATGACTCTTAAATCATATAAAATAATCCTAAAAAGCAATGATGAATTATGTAAAACATTTTGCTTTCTTATCAAGGATTCTTGGATTAATCATTATTTCTCCATGTAATTTCTTCTGTATGTTCATTAATATTGTTCTCAAATCATGACGGTAATTCAAGTTTAGAATATCAGTAAACATACAGAATTTTTCAAGTGTGTTCTCTTTCCCTTTATTACAGATCCTTTTAAAATTAGAATAGCTTTAGATATCCAGCATTTTACTATTTTATTTACCAACTATTTCCTAATGAGATCTTTGTTAAATATTGAAGCATGTTTGCTTAAGGTCAATTATAGTACAACTTCATGAACAAGTGAAGATTGGGAAAGATTGACATATCTTTTCCATTTCCAATGGGTATAAACTAAAAATATATATAATATTTTACTTAATTATAAGGATACTGAGCTTAAGGCCTTTTTCAGTAAAAATGGAGTTAAAATTCCCAGACTATATCAGAACATTCTACCTATAAACTCTGAGTGGATGCGGCTGATGTCCTTCAGCTTGAGAGATGTCATGTTGCAAGTATCTTCATATGATTCTTCTCTTTGTCAGTAAAAGGTTAATCTCAGATGGTCTGTTGAAGCCTTGTGTTTATATTCAGAGAAGCTTGGAGCCATAGTCCTGACTGACCATTGGCAAAGTTGAGTCACTAACTACTGATTAATATCTCCCAGAGTCCAAAACAGAAAAGGGGACAACCTGTACCAACATATCAAATTGTTTATGGCAAGTGTGCAGATTGACAGTTTGTACCTGGTTTCTTTTATATTCCCTTGGTTTATGTTTTTGATCATGGTCTAGTAGTCTGGTATAGGTTATGTGACCAGAAATGTATAAAAGACCTCTCCTCAGATGAGCCTGTGGGTTCCCTGAGTCCAAGATACTCCAGCATATGCGCTGCCGAAGCAAGCACAGTCCAAGATATTTCATACATATCCTGATGGTTCATGATCCAAAGATGAAACATGTTTTGTGTAACGAAAAGAATCTTGGCAGCTGTTTTTGGAATTCTTAGATGTCTCTGATGGGTGCTTGTGTTTATTTATCCTGCTATTCTATAACTTTTGCTTTATGAAGTCTTATGTGAGTATACAACATGGAACCTCATGAATTATTTCAATTATACAACCATATGTAATAGCTGCAGGCCATCAATTTTTATTTTAGTTAAGTTCCCCTAAGATCCTGAAGTAAACACAGATATAAAGGATCAGGTATTCTGATAATTCTCAAAGTAAATATAAGTGTCTCTATTTCTTATGTATTCTTAGCTATTAGGTTGTTTTCTTCAAAAAAAGTCATGAGGAAATACATTGTTATGAATTTTTAACGTTTAGGAATAATTTGCTATAATATTTTAAAATTCATTTCATGTTTTATTAATATACCTTAGGCATTTACAGCAATATTATATATTTTTTTATTTCAAGTACACAACTTAAAAAGACTCTAAGTCTTTAAAAACAAACATATCTTTAAATAAAAATGGTCCATTGTATTTATTGATAGGAGCTTTCCAAATTATGCAGGAACACATGCTAAAATCTTCTCAAAGACATTATTTACTGAACATCATCTGTAATTGTTTCCATCTTTCTATTTTGTTTCACACAACCTGGATTTGTAAATATTTGTTTTTAGTCAGTTTCAGAGAATTATTTTCATTTGAGTGCTTCTCCTAACCTCTGAGTGATATTTTGACCCAAATACTGGTTACATGAGTTCTAGAGTAACTCTTGTGGGAAGACATCATTATTCTTTGTACACAAATAATTTTCCTCTTTCCACATTAAAAAGGAACATAATATATTTAGTTTCCTTCAGCTTATCTAGAACAAATAAAAACTTATTTCTCTTATATTCTCAAAAATATATTCTCATTACTGCTACCTCTGCATGAAAAAAAAACCTACTGTGAAAGAGTCGACATCAAAACTATTATCACTATTTTTACATTGACATATCTGAAGTGAAATTTGTTATAATATCTAAGAAAAGAGGTATGTCTGTTAACTATATTTCTTTCAAATATACCTAAAATAATTTTATTCAATAATTTCTTCAATGGGGTAGTTTTATTGGAAAAGCATTGCATGAAATTTTTTAGAAGATTTTTTATTTATTTATTCATGAGAGACACACAGAGAGAGGCAGAGACATAGACAGAGGGAGCAGCAGGCTCCCCAAGGGGAGCCTGATGCAGGACTCCATCCTAGGACCCCAGGATCATGACCTGAGCCAAAGGCAGACGCTCAACCACTGAGCCACCCAGGTGGGGTGGTTTGAATTTTACATTTCATAAAATTATACAGAGTTCTAAACTTACCAAAGGCCTAATTGCAATTTTTCATGTTTACATTTTATATACACCAATTGTTCTGATTCAGGAGTTCCAATAGGGTTTGAGAGACATACTTAATTTTAGTAAATGGAGGTTGATTTTTCCGTATGTGCTAATTCCTTAATCAGGTAGGAAGCAAATGTTTTATTACACCGAAAAGGACACCATTTTTTCTGCATCATTAGGTTTTATACCTCTAAAATATTTGCTTTTGTTTCTTCTTTAATAAAGCAGTAACAAATTTCTTCTTGCCATTCTGAACAAGAATTGTAAAATATTGCAAAATCAGTAACGATATCATTCACTGTAGAAAAATTGAACCATTTGTCATCTCCTGTAAAGGGAAATGGGTAAGATAATTAGTCTTAATAGGAGGAAATGAGGCTCTATTCAATAAAGAAGTTGGAAATGGAGGAAATTTGGTAATTTTTCTAACAAAATATTCTGGAAAGAAACAGTAAACCACAGAGCCACTTTAAAGATAAAGTGTGTTCTTTGATATAGTTAAAAGGCATTATCTAAAGGGCACTAATTTAATCATTGAAACAGTTCTATAAATTTTATGAAATATCAAATGAAATGTAAGATGATAAGGAAAGAGACTGCTCAAATGGAAGTGAAAAGTGACAACAGCATAAATGATACAGCCAAATAAGAAATTGGCATTGGGATGCCTGGGTGACTCAGCAGTTGAGCGTCTGCCTTCAGCTCAGGGTGTGATCCCAGAGCCTCGGGATGGAGTCCCACATTGGGCTCCCTACATAGGGCCTACTTCTCTCTCTGTCTGTGTCTTTGCCTCTCTCTCTCTCTCTCTGTGTCTCTCATGAATAAATGAATAAGAATCTTAAAAAAATTGACATTAGGTGAAGGGAAATGCAAATTTGGCACTATAGAAATGCATCTTTAGAAAATCAGCCAAATTCCAAACTATAAACAACAACAAAAATAAGTTGAAAATATCGTTCATATGAATCACATAAAGGCAATAGAAAAGTAAGGAGCTAAGATGAATTTTTCAAAAAACTGTGTGAAGGTATGCCACAAGACACCTTTTTCTGAGCTCTAGGAAATTTTTAATATGAAAAGAAAGAGTGTTCACTATTTACCAATCAAGACTTGTAAGAAGGAACAAAAATAAAAACAAAAACCGAGAAATATCCTCACAAATATAGAGAATTTCAGAGGTAAAATAAGTTCTAATATAAAAGGGAGAAATAAGACGACAAAGAAATAAGTACCTTGACTTCAAAATGCAAATTGTCAAAAATCAATGGAAGCCCATCCTTAGAGTATTGAGTGTTTCCAATTGTATAATTGAGAATTCTATATCAGCAATGATGGCACTTATACATAATTCCAACATAAATATTTTTTGAAAATAAGACTTGATGTATTCTTCACTAAAATGTGTCAAGATCAAAATTTCAGTACAATGAATTAGTATACCAAACAGAACAAAGCTAAAAGACAAATTACAATAAAATCTAATAACTTGGGAATTTACAAGAACAAAAGAAAAATGTGTATCACCTTAATTCATATAATAACCAAAATAATTATGCTAGAAGAGTAGAATAAAACTTAAGAAATTTAAAAAATTGGTATCATTTCGATTATATATGGAATAATCTGTTCTAATTTCTTTTTTTTCAAAATTTTATTTAAATTCTAGTTAGTTAAAAAAAATCTAGTTAGTTAACATGTAGTGCCTGTTATTTTGAAAAGGAAAAATTACAGAATTTTTAATTTCCTGGAAATTTATATATATATTCGTGTGTTGTTCTAGTTTTCTAGGATATGGAGTTGTATTTTTTCAAGGTAGTACATCATAGTCTTAGAAGAACCTCAAGCACAAAATTAATTTGGCTAACATAGGTCCTCCTCTTTAGTACGTACTGTGACTTATTTTCTGAAGCCCTTTATTATAGGAACCATAATAGAATAAATCCTATTTATAAATGAAATTACAGACGTATTTTTGTAGTAATAGATTTGTTTTCCCTGAGGAACATACTCTGGTACACTGTGTGATCATTACATATCTACCTAAATATATTAGTGTTAAAGATCATAACAACAGACTAATGAAAAAGGAAGGGCAAAAAATATGTGCATAGTATCCAATTTGTGTAGAGTTAAACAGATAAATATGTGTAAATATGTAGAACAGTAACATATGTAACAAGATGTTGAGAAATTGAATTTTCTTTGGGATTTCAGAAAAATAAAATTTATGATTTAGATATTAAGTACAGCCTTCATTTCCAATTTTAGTTGAACATATCTCTTATTTCTTTAATAGTACATTTGTTACAATTACCATTATCTACCAAAATTTAGAAAACACACATCCACACAGAGACCTATACACCCACATTCAAAATAAATTTCTTTTGTGAATCAGCTTCCTTCACTAAAGAGTTTTGAAGAATTTTGCTGAAATCTTCTATTAATTATGTAATCTGATACCACTTTCATGGATAAAAGATTAGTAAAATGTTCACCTATTTTACAACTTAGTGCCGATTTTCAATATTTCCTGCGTTGTTTCCTTTTTTCCAAATTAAATCATCAAAAAGTGGGGTGCCTGGGTGGTTCAGTTCGTTAAGCAACTGTCTGAGGCTCGGGTCAGTATCCCAGGGTCCTACGATAGAGCCCCACATCTTAGGACTCCCAGCTAAGTGGGGAGTCTGCTTCTCCCTCTCCCACTGCAGCTCCCCCTGCAGTGTGCTATCAAATAAATCAATAAAATCTTTTAAAAAATCAAAAAGTTATTTGCTATAAAAATAAAATGAGAAGTATTGTTAAACAGTACCTAAATAACCAACTATTATTTTGTCATATTCCAGAATGTCCTGCATCAGAACAATATGTACAGTTAATTATTGATTTTCAAATAGAAGTTTAAAGTTTGTCAGTTGGATGTATATGAAATAGAGGAATCCCCAAATATTAAAGAAAGTCAAATATGGTCTAAAAGGTAAAAAGTCAGTGGATATATGATTTGTCCTTTCTGGCAGTGTTTGTCATCTGGATACAAAACTCATTAATCTGTTCCCCTCTCTAAGAGCAAGAAGCAAAGCATAAAGGCCACGAAACCAATGGAATACGCCTAGGTAGAGCCAGAAGAATATGAAATGTTGATTATTTAGAACTGTAATTTAGATTTGGCCCTGATCTATATTTTTGCCTTGCTAAAACTATGGAAATTCTATGACAAGCTAAATGTGAAAGATTGGTACAAGAAAGCACTGAATTTTATGACACTACCTTTGCTACACAGAGAAATTAAAATCTGGGAGTTCCATTTATAAAATCTCTTTTTCCATGACAGAAAATGAGAATGGACACACACAGAACTAAAATCCAATTCCCATTCTTGTCCCTGAACTATTTTAGAGCCTTGAAAATATGTCTTTTTTTTTAAGCCTGATTTTCATGAGTATTTATTTTGGATGACTCAAGAAAATGAAACAGAACTCCCAGTAAAGGCTGAGGAATTTCAGGTTTCTGAGTGACATGAACTGCTAGAGGATCTCTGGAGGAGACTGCTTAATGACCTACCCCATAACGTAAGTATATCCTCTGCTCCATGTCCATCTTGTGTTATTACCATCCCCTCAAATATTACAGATATATTTTCCTTCTTACTCACTATTGACAATCTTTCTGTATCCCTCAGCATAACTGTGAAAAAAATACGGAATGTTGCTGGAAATTTCCTCCAAAATATATTATTTGGGTTTTTCAATTAATCTCTTCAACATCCCAATAAAACAGTATCTGGTTATCTAATACCTGCTGATTACAGAGCTTATGTAATTTTTTCATTAAATCTATTTTATATTAAATAATAAATGTATCTTATAATAAATACATCTTACAATATCAAAAAATCACATTATAAACAGATAACAAGTAGTTTCTCTGTTCATAACTGCATGCTCTACACCTGTAAAAAGTGTTAAATAGTACAAATTGTTTCATGGTAGCTGATAAACTAAAAATTAAGCATGATGAAATAAATGTTGATTGCTATAATATGAAACCAATCTGACCATTATTTTGAAAAAAAAAGGGCAATATTCAAATATAATGAACTAATTCCATAAATTGGTAAGAATTCAGAGCTTTGAATCCTTAAGATTATAAGACCTAAAAACTTAATGTGAATCAGATTTGAAAGAGCATCTATCTTATTTATGCCCATTCTCTCTTAGGCAAGTTCCTCTGTTTCTACAACTTTATTTATTTAAAGCATTTATTTTTGAAAACTCTATTGTCTATACCAAAAAATTCAACTGCTAGAGAACTATGCTTCCTTTTTCTTTTTCCTATTTCTTTTAAACACTGCTAAATACATTCAAGGATACTTATTGATAATTATTATTTTTACACACTAATATTATTACATACAAAAGAACTAAGATGCTTTACTCTGAAGGAAAGATAAAGTGCTGCTTACTAATGATTACTTTTAAAATTCTAAATATGATTAATTTATAGCTCAATGATCAAGATCAATGCAGATTCTTATATTTCATAATTGGATATTTTAACAATGGATTGGGGTGTTTGGCTTGGCCTTAATAGGATGCTATGACTCTGACAAAATTATAGGTATTTAATTACTTATTAATATACAGGAATGGAATTCACTTTGCACTTCTTAAACACCTTTCTTTTTTAAAAAAAATGTTTCAAGTTTTTATTTAAATTCTAGTTTAAATGCCACTTTTAGACCAACGTATGACAAACATGTATTTCTCTCTAAAGATTTTTCTAAGCTTTAAATGCTCATATACTCATCACCTATTTTTCCCATGTACTTTGAGTATCTAACTCAATCTTAGCACTTGCCAACTGATTTCTCCACCTTGTCCATCAAGTTTCTTAAACCAGAACTAACATTCATTTTTGTTTATAGCCTATTCTTAATCTCTAAGTAAATAATATTCATTCTACTAATAATATGAAATCTTTTCTTTCTTCAAACTATATTGCCATTACCTTAAACCAAGACACCATCATAATCTTTTCAAGCCTATCATTTCATAATTATACCCTAATATCAATACATAATAATGTTAAACATCACATTTTAAAGTATTTTGCCTATAATAGAATGTGCTTTTGGTAGTACCTTATTTATTTACAGCAACAATAGATATTACTAAAAGATAAAAATTAGCATGGAAATGAGATCATGAGAGAAGGCAAAATACAAATGGGCCCCCAATTCACCTAAAGCATCCCTATCTCTTTAAGGAAGTAAAGGGGACCAATTAGTATGATGGACATACAAAAAAGAGTACTGAGAAAAGACTATAGCATAATAAAAACACGACAAAAATGTATTTATGAAATAGACCAGCAGTCACTGGAAGGATGTTGAATAATACCTTACTTACAATGAAAAGGAGATTATATTGATTTTTCTTCTTCCCATCATGATTCTCTGACTTTAAAAAACTGAGTATGTGGCCTTTAGTGAATGAAGTTAAAGGAATCACATGAGAGAAAGCTGTGCCAGTTCTTTGTTATTTTTTTTCTTTGCTCTTTCTATCTTGTTTTGGCCTGGAGCTTTATTTTCTCTGCTTAAGAAGAACTATTGATTCAAGAAGACTAAAGGGGTAGCCATGGGACCCAGGGAGAATCAGCAAGGACCAAACTGCTTAGAGCTGTAGGCTAGAATTTCAAGTGAAAAGAGGTCTAGCTGGGATCACCAAGTAGGAGTAGAGTTAGGATTCCAGAAGATAATTTCTATTAAAATATAAGATGTGGCCCTTTGCCTAAAAATTTCTGGTTGAAATTTGCAAAATTTTGGGTATAGTAATCATAATGCAGGACAGCAAGGTACCACCAACTTTACCAGGGCATGAATAGTTGCTCAGGTATGAATCTTCTGAACTTATTTTGTCGTCAGGAACCAAAATAAATAACATGTGCAGCAGTGATAATTGTTCATTCAGTTAAAACAGGACCTCAGCTCTTCTCAAAGTGGTTGCTAGTTATTTCTGAGAATCCTACACATAGTATGTTTGTTTACAAATAAGTTTGCAGTCATCTTTTGGTATTTCCATCCTTTTCTCTCTCTTACTTTGGCAATATACTTCAAGAAAAATCAGTGTTTCCAATCTTACACATAAGTTTGCCAGTGTCCATGATTATAGTCACCATACTTGATATTCCCATACAAACTTGACTTCCTAAAGTGTGCAAAATGGTCTCCTCCCTTGGGATCTGAAGCATTTTTGCCTCTATGCAGACTCTCAGGATATCTCCTCAACATTTACCTTTATCATAATAACTGGAGTGATTTTCACTATGAGATATTTTCACAATTAGATACCTCCTCTCTTTTGATAGGATTTCTTTGATAGAAGTTTTTCTTTATTCAACATGCAGAAGAGGAGTTTTGATTGTATGCATGTGATAACAATCAGATCATTTTAGGGTGTGCTCTAGGGGTGTGTGTATGTGTGTGCACATGCACATGCTTGTAAGGTAATGGAAACGTGGAAATTGGATTTATTACGCCAAGAAGAACAGCATAAAGACAACTAAAATAAATTTTCCATTAGTATTTGATTTATTTTGTTTCCTTTATGTTCCTTGTTAAACTCTTATGTATTCTTATCAAATTATATATCTTAGTGTCATCTGTATTTGCACTTTCAGGTGTCTTACACTGTCACTGTCATTCTTTCATATTTAAAAAGGGTTCTCATTCGCCTGTGGCTGTCAGCCGGCCCACGTGTGAATTATAGCCTCTAATTTCTTATAATACTGGAAACCAGCTAACCAAGCAAATTAAATTGTGTGAAAATTATGTATAAGTGAATAGTCTGTAAGAGGCTTTATTTAAGAACTGTTACAATTATTTTATGTTTCTTTCTGGCTACTGGCAATTCTCTTGATAGCTAAAGTTACCAAATATGGTACTGTCTGTGGAGTGAGATAGTGTGACATAGTTAAAGATGCTAGTTAGGTGATATAAATTTTAAATACTGAGATTCAGGTAAGGACTGAAATAACTGAGCACTACTTGTCAAAATAAACTAATAATTGGTGTTGACCTAAGGAGATATTATTCACTATCAGTTAAAATTTATATTTAATATTTACACATTAACGTGCTTAACATTCCACATATGTTTACCTTCCTAGAATTAAATGACTTAGTATTTCCCGCACTGATTTAGGATCAATAAACTTGGGATGCCTCTCTCTTCATATGGAAAGAGCCCAATAAAAATCCTGTCAAAGTACCTGAATAAAACACATATTGAGCTACTACACAGATCCACATTCTACCATCATATCCCACAAAACAGCTGAAGTTTGTCATCACCTTTAGACTCTTGCATGGAAATAGGATTCAAGTATTTTCTCATTATCTCTAGAACTTTTCTTTATCTCCTCTTAACCACATGTCTCTCAGCTCCTCACAATCATCTTTACAACTATTGTAGACTATTGAAGCAGAATAGGCTTTTAGAAACAAAAGCCAGGCTACCACTGGTATACCTCCTATCTACCTTCCCTCAAGGAAGAAGCACTAAGCTAACAAATTGATTGACTTGATGCCATGAAATAAAGGATTAATATTTTTTTAAAAAACTAGGATTTCCAAGTATGATATTGTCCCGTTCAGAACCTGGATGTTTTTATCATCAAAGCTAACTTTCCGTTTTTATCATTTCCTTAACATTATTTCTAACAAATAGTTTTTAAAAATCGCTGCACAACGGAGAGCCCCGGAGTTACTGCTGGAGCTGACTCCAGGTTCCCAGAGCTGCCGCCCCCAACTGTGGCTTCCTCCCGGGGCCTCACGGGGTGAACAACCCCCACTGAGCCCTGCACCAGGCAGGGGCACAGCAGCTCCCCCAAGTGCTAACACCTGAGAATCAGCACAGCAGGCCCCTCCCCCAGAAGACCAGCGACACAGACCAGTTCCAGGGGAAGTCAAGGGACTTAAAGTACACAGAATCGGAAGATACTCCCCCATGTTTTTTTTTTGTTGTTGTTGTTGTTTTTGTTTTGTTTTGTGCTTTTTTTTTCTTTCTTTCTTCTTGATTTCTGATTGTTTCCACCACCCCACCCCCCTTTTTTTCTCCTTTCTTTCTTTTTCTTTCTCTTTTTCTTCTCTTTTTCCCCTTTTTTTCTTCTTTCTCTTTTTTCTTTCTCTCTTTTTTCTCCTTTTCCCAATACAACTTGTTTTTGGCCACTCTGCACTGAGCAAAATGACTAGAAGGAAAACCTCACCTCAAAAAAAAAGAATCAGAAACAGCCCTCTCTCCCACAGAGTTACAAAATCTGGATTACAATTCAATGTCAGAAAGCCAATTCAGAAGCACTATTATACAGCTACTGGTGGCTCTAGAAAAAACCATAAAGGACTCAAGAGACTTCATGACTGCAGAATTTAGATCCAATCAGGCAGAAATTAAAAATCAATTAAATGAGATGCAATCCAAGCTAGAAGTCCTAACGACGAGGCTTAACGAGGTGGAAGAATGAGTGAGTGACATAGAAGACAAGTTGATGGCAAAGAAGGAAACTGAGGAAAAAAGAGACAGGCAATTAAAAGACCATGAGGATAGATTAAGGGAAATAAATGACAGCCTGAGGAAGAAAAACCTACGTTTAATTGGGGTTCCCAAGGGCGCTGAAAGGGCCAGAAGGCCAGAATATGTATTTGAACAAATCCTAGCTGAAAACTTTCCGAATCTGGGAAGGGAAACAGACATTCATATCCAGGAAATAGAGAGATCCCCCCTAAAATCAACAAAAACCGTTCAAAACCTCGACATTTAATAGTGAAGCTTGCAAATTCCAAAGATAAGGAGAAGATCCTTAAAGCAGCAAGAGAAAAAAAGTCCCTGACTTTTATGGGGAGGAATATTAGGGTAACAGCAGACCTCTCCACAGAGACCTGGCAGGCCAGAAAGGGCTGGCAGGATATATTCAGGGTCCTAAATGAGAAGAACATGCAACCAAGAATACTTTATCCAGCAAGGCTCTCATTCAAAATGGAAGGAGAGATAAAGAGCTTCCAAGACAGGCAGGACCTGAAAGAATATGTGACTTCCAAACCAGCTCTGCAAGAAATTTTAAGGGGGACTCTTAAAATTCCCCTTTAAGAAGAAGTTCAAGGGAACAATCCACAAAAACAAGGACTGAATAGATATGATGACACTAAACTCATATCTGTCAATAGTAACTCTGAACGTGAACGGGCTTAATGACCCCATCAAAAGGCGCAGGGTTTCAGATTGGATAAAAAAGCAGGACCCATCTATTTGCTGTCTACAAGAGACTCATTTTAGACAGAAGGACACCTACAGCCTGAAAATAAAAGGTTGGAGAACCATTTACCATTCAAATGGTCCTCAAAAGAAAGCAGGGGTAGCCATACTTATATCAGATAAATTAAAATTTACCCCGAAGACTATAGTGAGAGATGAAGAGGGACACTATCTCATACTCAAAGGATCTATCCAACAAGAGGACTTAACAATCCTCAATATATATGCCCCGAATGTGGGAGCTGCCAAATATTTAAACCAATTAATAACCAAACTGAAGAAATACTTTGATAATAATACACTTATTCTTGGTGACTTCAATCTAGCTCTTTCTATACTAGATAGGTCTTCTAAGCACAACATATCCAAAGAAACGAGAGCTTTAAATGATACACTGGACCAGATGGATTTCACAAATATCTACAGAACTTTACATCCAAACTCAACTGAATACACATTCTTCTCAAGTGCACATGGTACTTTCTCCAGAATAGACCACATACTGGGTCACAAATCGGGTCTGAACCGATACCAAAAGAGCGGGATAGTCCCCTGTATATTCTCAGACCATAATGCCTTGAAATTAGAACTTAATCACAACAAGAAGTTTGGAAGGACCACAAACACGTGGAGGTTAAGGACCATCCTGCTAATAGATGAAAAGGTCAACCAGGAAATTAAGGAAGAATTGAGAAGATTCATGGAAACTAATGAGAATGAAGATACAACTGTTCAAAATCTTTGGGATGCAGCAAAAGCAGTCCTGAGGGGGAAATACTTTGCCATACAAGCATCCATTCAAAAACTGGAAAGAACTCAAATTCAAAAGCTCACCTTACACATAAAGGAACTAGAGAAAAAGCAACAAATGGACCCCACCCCCAGCAGAAGAAGAGAGTTAATTAAAATTCGAGCAGAACTAAATGAAATCGAGACCAAAAGAACTGTAGAACAGATCAACAGAACCAGGAGTTGGTTCTTTGAAAGAATTAATAAGATAGATAAACCATTAGCCAACCTTATTAAAAAGAAGAGAGAGAAGACTCAAATTAATAAAATCATGAATGAGAAAGGAGAGATCACTACCAACACCAAGGAAATACAAACGATTTTAAAAACATATTATGAACAGCTGTACGCCAATAAATTAGGAAATCTAGAAGAAATGGACGCATTCCTGGAAAGCCACAAACTACCAAAACTGGAGCAGGAAGAAATAGAAAACCTGAACAGGCCAATAACCAGGGAGGAAATTGAAGCAGTCATCAAAAACCTCCCGAGACACAAGAGTCCAGGGCCAGATGGCTTCCCAGGGGAATTCTATCAAATGTTTAAAGAAGAAATCATACCTATTCTACTAAAGCTGTTTGGAAAGATAGAGATGGAGTACTTCCAAATTCGTTCTATGAGGCCAGCATCACCTTAATTCCGAAACCAGACAAAGACCCCACCCAAAAGGAGAATTACAGACCAATATCCCTGATGAACATGGATGCAAAAATTCTCAACAACATACTAGCCAATAGGATCCAACAACACATGAAAAAATTATTCACCATGACCAAGCAGGATTTATCCCCGGGACACAGGCTGGTTCAACACTCGTAAAACCATCAATGTGATTCATCATATCAGCAAGAGAAAAACCAAGAACCATATGATACTCTCATTAGATGCAGAAAAAGCATTTGACAAAATACAGCATCCATTCCTGATCAAAACCCTTCAGAGTGTTGGGATAGAGGGAACTTTCCTTGACATCTTAAAAGCCATTTACGAAAAGCCCACAGCAAATATCATTCTCAATGGGGAAGCACTGGGAGCCTTTCCCCTAAGATCAGGAACAAGACAGGGATGTCCACTCTCACCACTGCTGTTCAACATAGTTCTGGAAGTCCTCGCCTCAGCAATCAGACAACAAAAAGACATTAAAGGCATTCAAATTGGCAAAGAAGAAGTCAAACTCTCCCTCTTTGCCGATGACATGATACTCTACATAGAAAACCCAAAAGCCTCCACCCCAAGATTGCTAGAACTCATAAAGCAATTTGGTAGCTTGGCAGGATACAAAATCAATGCCCAGAAATCAATGGCATTTCTATACACTAACAATGAGACTGAAGAAAGAGAAATTAAGGAGTCAATCCCATTTACAATTGCACCCAAAAGCATAAGATACCTAAGAATAAACCTAACCAAAGAGGTAAAAGATCTATACCCTAAAAACTAGAGAACACTTCTGAAAGAAATTGAGGAAGACACAAAGAGATGGAAAAATATTCCATGCTCATGGATTGGCAGAATTAATATTGTAAAAATGTCAATGTTACCCAGGGCAATTTACACGTTTAATGCAATCCCTATCAAAATACCATGGACTTTCTTCAGAGAGTTAGAACAAATTATTTTAAGATTTGTGTGGAATCAGAAAAGACCCCGAATAGCCAGGGGAATTTTAAAAAAGAAAACCATAGCTGGGGGCATCACAATGCCAGATTTCAGGTTGTACTACAAAGCTGTGGTCATCAAGACAGTGGGGTACTGGCACAAAAACAGACACATAGATCAATGGAACAGAATAGAGAACCCAGAAGTGGACCCTGAAATGTATGGTCATCTAATATTCGATAAAGGAGGAAAGACTATCCACTGGAAGAAAGACAGTCTCTTCAATAAATGGTGCTGGGAAAATTGGACATCCACATGCAGAAGAATGAAACTGGACCACTCTCTTGCAACATACACAAAGATAAACTCAAAATGGATGAGAGATCTAAATGTGAGACAAGATTCCATCAAAATCCTAGAGGAGAACACAGGCAACACCCTTTTTGAACTTGGCCACAGTAACTTCTTGCAAGATACATCCACGAAGGCAAAAGAAACAAAAGCAAAAATGATTTGTGGGACTTCGTCAAGATAAAAAGCTTCTGCATAGCAAAAGAAATAGTCAACAAAACTAAAAGACAACCTACAGAATGGGAGAAGATATTTGCAAATGACGTATCAGATAAAGGGCTGGTACCCAAGATCTATAAAGAACTTATTAAACTCAACAGCAAAGGAACCAACAATCCAATCATGAAATGGGCAAAAGACATGAACAGACATTTCTTCAAACAAGACCTACTTATGGCCAACAAGCACATGAGAAAATGCTCTGCATCACTTGCCATCAGGGAAATACAAATCAAAACCACAATGAGATACCACCTCACACCAGTGAGAATGGGGAAAATTAACAAGGCAGGAAACAACAAATGTTGGAGAGCATGTGGAGAAAAGGGAACCCTCTTACACTGTTGGTGGGAATGTGAACTGGTGCAGCCACTCTGGAAAACTGTGTGGAGGTTCCTCAAAGAGTTAAAAATAGACCTGCCCTACGACCCAGCAATTGCACTGTTGGGGATTTACCCCAAAGATTCAGATGCAATGAAACGTCGGGACACCTGCACCCCGATGTTTCTATCAGCAATGGCCACGATAGCCAAACTGTGGAAGGAGCCTCGGTGTCCATCGAAAGATGATGGATAAAGAAGATGTGGTCTATGTATACAATGGAATATTCCTCAGCCATTAGAAACGACAAATACCCACCATTTGCTTCAACGTGGATGGAACTGGAGGGTTTTATGTTGAGTGAAATAAGTCAATCGGAGAAGGACAAGCAGTGTATGTTCTCATTCATTTGGGGAATATAAATAATAGTGAAAGGGAATATAAAGGAAGGGAAAAGAAATGTTGGGAAATATCAGGAAGGGAGACAGAACATAAAGACTCCTAACTCGGGGAAACGAACTAGGGGTGGTGGAAGGGGAGGAGGGCGGGTGTTGGAGGGGAATGGGTGACGGGCACTGAGGGGGACACTTGACGGGATGAGCACTGGGTGTTTTTCTGTATGTTGGTAAATTGAACACCAATAAAAATTAATTAAAAAATAAATAAAAAAAATAAAAATCGCTGCACAAAATTGGACATTATTCATGAAGCATTACATTATAATGAAATTTATTTTGGGACTAGTGTCCAAAAACTCTGATGCTTAATATTTAACTGAGCAAAATATTCCTGATTTCAAATGCAATGCATGTCACTAAACCTATGACCTACCTACCTACTTACGTACCTACCTAACTAAAGTATCAAGTTAACCGTGGCTTTTGCTGAGTACTACACTTTGCATAGAGAATAACATCTTACCCTTGAGTAATTAGCTTTGCATTTGATGAGTTTTCAGAAATAGAATTAACTTCTCAAAGTAAATGATATTTCCTAGTAGCATGCTATTGCTTAGGGTCTAGGGAAGACTCATCTAAAAAAAAAATAAGCTCTATGTGTTTGAGATACGAACTTTTGTATTTGCATTGAGAGTGATTGTTTGAAGAGAAAAATATCATTGATAATATAAATATTATCTTAACTCAGAAGAGTTACTTGTTAAAACTTGTGAAATTTATTTTCCTTTGTCAATAAATATTCTTGATTACATAAGGAGGAAGATATTTTTGGAGACTTTTTTGGTATTTCCCTTCCTGTGTTTTCTATTCAACGTAATGACAGAATTAAATTTCATTTACTGCCTTCTCCTATCCATTTCTAATGCAATGTAGAGAAATGATTTTAGACATGACATTGTTACCTCTGCAATATCTATGGAAGAAGCACAACCATTAACTGAGTCTTATTCTATATGTGCTTCTATTATACTACTTCCTTTAATGAAGAGAGACTTTCTTTTTGTATGTATACATTTTTTTTTAAAGTCCGGTAGATACTTAAAGTCTTTGCAGTACATCAAAAATAACAGAGCTTTATGAGAAGAAACTCAGCTATTTCAGAATGTTATAAAAATGGTACCTAGTATATTGAGAAGTCTCAAATCAGAGGGGTATGAATGAAATATTTTTCCATTCATTAAATTTAATTGGTCAAATCTCCATGTTTATCTCTTAACTCTTAATAGATTCTACAATTCTCTAGTAAATTTGTTTACTTTTTCCCCTTCTTCAAGTCCATATCCCAATTCATGTTTTATCTGTGACTCTAAATGGTACAAATGAAAAAAGGAAGTTTTGGTTAGCTTTGAGTCACTGTTTCTATTTTCTCTCTTCAAGGCTAGGTTCTTCCATATTATTGAGGAGAAGAGAGAAAGTTGGAAAGGAAGTACCTTTTTACCCAACTAACATTTACTTCTTTTTTTTTCAAACACTTAATGTATATTTATTATAATTCATAATATCATGGGTCTTTTGGGAAAAAAAAGACACAGAGCAGAAAAAAATTAAAACAGTTATTTGGAGGGATGCCTGGGTGGCTCAGCGGTTGAGCATCTGCCTTTGGCTCAGGGCATGATCCCAGAATCCCTGGATAGAGTCCCACGTCGGGCTCCCTCCAAGGAGCCTGCTTCTCCCTCTGCTTGTGTCCCTGCCTCTCTCTCTTTCTGTGTCTCTCATGCATAAATAGAATGTTGTGTTGTGTTTTGTTTTTTTTTTAAAGATTATTTGGCTGCAGGCCTTCTCAAATCCTTTAATGCTAAAGTGCTTTATTCTACTTTGCTGTATTTCATTCTATGGCTGACACTGGTCATTATTGTCCTCCATGTGGCACAAATCCAAAGGATTCCTGTCTCAAAAGGTTCATGTGTAAGTGTTTGGGAGGACCCTGGGGTTCTCCACTATGGAGTTCTATTTAGTCCTCCTATATAAATCCCTTTACCTCCTGTACCTCATGCATCCACCAACTCATGCTGTTGGTGTTCACCATCTGGCAAACAATCCTCTTGGGAGAAATAACAGCAACTCAAGCTCTATTAGTTTCTGGGTATCCATTTGCCCCATTAAAAACTCACTCCTTATGTCTCAGAAGCACAGTGCTCTGACTTATGTCTCCATATTGGTGAACCTGATATGCTTATGCTTATGCTTATGCTTAACCCGAAGTCCAGTTGACAAATAAACTTTCTCTTTGTTTTAGAGAACATACAGCATCACACACATACATATGCTTGGCTAGTGGGAGCAAAAAAACAACTCTTCTCCAAGGCTTGGATATCACATGCCCCACAATGTGACTATACTAATGATACATATGTGTCTCCTACTTTTCCACATGGTCCTGTATTCTTTTCTCCTTTCTGATAGGTTTATAGAGCCTGAGAATTGAGGATGTGTATCATGTCACCTCTTAGTCCCAATAAAATCTCCTGATTCTGACTTGCCCTGTCTTTATAAATGTGGGTTACTTTTGGCATTTCTTTGGCCCCAATTCTGTTCCAATGGGAAAAGCACTAGTAAACACCCTATTTTCTCATGGAGATCAATATGTATTCTGGCTTTTACTTTGGACTCTTCGTATTTGAATTTATTTTCAAACTTTCTAAGTTTCTATATCCCAATTAATTACAGTAGGTTGAGTATATATGCTTTTCTTTTGAAGGTTTATATTTCATGTAACTATAAATAAATAATAAATAATCTAGGAATGTATTATTGTCATTATAAATGAATTTTAGATTATCAGAATAAGTTTATAATGCATAATTTAATATGCTGGCACTTTTTCTTCCTTTTTGTTATGACAATTATTATAGTATATAAAAACTTTCTCTGCTTTTAAACTATATTTAAGATCAAATAGTTTCTTTTTTTTTTACAAACTTTGATATATTTCTCAGTATTATGTAAGGAGTTATCTATTATTTTTTAAATTATATGATGTTTAATTTCTAGAAATGTTTTATATATATATATATATATATTTATACATGTACTATATGTACTATTTAAAACTGCTTTCTGAGTAGATATAATTTTCTCTTATTGCAATTAATTTTAACTTTTAGGTTATTTTTCAGTTAACAACATTGAGAATCATATTTTTAGTTTGTTGGTTATCTATCTCTCCTTAGAAGGATTTTGTTTTCATTGAGAGAAAATTAATTGTATTTAATAATGCAGAAGAAAAAACATATATATTAATTTGAATAGGTTGATTTATTTCTGATAAGTAATAATAAAATTTTATGGCCTTAATGCTTATATGAAGATGGCCAATTGATAAATTGTCCAAATACCCTAGTTATGCATATTTCTGTTTAGTTGACATTCTAGAATTATAACTTTACCATCTTATCATTTCAAATTAATAATGCCTAGATTTAATTTCATTTGAAACTTCCTTACCTTGAGATACGAAGTGAAACCATGTCTCATTTTAATTATCATACTGCATTAAAGAATTTTTTAGTAGTCAAAATGCATGTGAGTCTTGTGAATTTAGCAATTTAACTCTATGTTCTGTATTTCTTCATTCTACCAGTATCCTCACTGGAATGAAGCAATGATTCACCTCTATGATTAAAAATGCTAATACTGATAATGTTTAAAAATCTCTTCTGATCGTTGTTTTGCCAAGATTGAAATTTTGCCACAAAATAGAACATTTCAATTGGATTAAATTATTGAATGATTTTGTATTATTTATGACAGGGTGTTACATTTTCCCAGTATAAGGGCCTGATACAGGCTGTCCATGTATTTTAATGAACTATTCCCAATGTAACTGTAGACTCAAATATCTGAGTAGATGATGTACTCCTAGAGTGAGCTCCTAGACACGTTCATATGGTTATGTGTTGTTCTGTTTTTAGGATGTAATTCCTAAATTTTGTTGTTAATTTTTTTGATATCTTAAAAGCCTTCAAAATCAATCATCTATTTATTTACCTATCTACAAGCTAACTTCCTTTGTAATAAAAAGTACTGATTTTATAATGTAGTATAATTCTGAGTAATATTTTTAGTACTGCTACTTCTTAACTTGGTAAATATAGCTTATCAATTTCATCATTGCATTATAAAGTTCATAGAAAAAAAAGAAAAATATAAAGTTCATAGAAGCAAGTTAGATATATAAGACTATATTTTTTCAATTTTTTTTCTTTTGGGCCAATAATTTTCAATTAATTCACTTTATTCAGTTATTTTGCATTGTAAAAGTCACATTTTCTTAGGGAAATTTCTTACTTTCATTTAAGATCTCTTTGAGAAGAATACTGTTATTCATATTGCATTGTAGAATTTTTTTAATATATGATATACTTAAATAATAGTAGGTCTATAATTTTTTTAAAAAATCCTTATGTAAAAAAGGAAACGAACTAAAATTATACATAAATAAGATAGGAACTAAAACCAGTAACTTAGAAACAAAGAATATAATCAGTCAGTTAGTAACTAATACTTAGGGAATATGTCATATCTTCTTACCACACATTTATAATATACCTGGCTCTGTTCTCAGCTCTTCACACATACTAATTTGTTTAATATCCACAATAATCTAGTGAAGTAGATATTATTATCATCCTTTTACGAATGGAAAAACTGAAGCACAGGAATAATATGCAACTTGTCCAAGTTCATACAGGAGAAAGGAGCTAAGTTTCACACCCAAATGGTCTGTATCCTTAACTATACCTTTATACTGTCCCTTCATGAGATACCCAAGTAGTTTTTATTCTTTATATGTTTCTATTAATTTTTAAATTATTTCTTGGTTATTGGAAAATGTATCCTGAAGCTCAAAGTTATATAAGTAGTCCAGCTATGATTCAACAAATAAAGTCTGTTGATCTTTCAAACTAATAGAAAAACTTATGACCTTGACAGAAGGTATCCTAAAGTACAAAGGAACAATTGGGAAGAATTGTTTTTATGTCTATTACTACTTTTTGGGTTTACCTAACATTATACTATAATTATTAAGGAAACTGTTAAGTCCTAACTTAATCTAAAAAAGTTTATCAAATTGATTACCAAAGTGCAGCCTGTAATGAACTTAGTCATTGCAGCTTGAACCTGTGCTGAGTGCCAGTGTTGGCCCGCCCTCCCCTCTTGGCCAGGTTGTGGAATTTTTGTATTGCCTTTCTCCTAAGCCTTTGGCACAAAATCCATTTTTTTTTCTTTTAGTACTCAAATATCTTTAGATACTTTTCCACTCTAACTAAAAAGAAAATAAGTATAAAAAGAGTTTTCAAGTTTAGATTTCCCATTCCCCTGCCTTATATACTGGAAAATTATGTGTTTGTTTTCTAATATGAACCAAAAAAAGGACAAATTTCAGCAGAAGAAGATATACTGTATATCCCAGGCATGTCTGGCAAATAAATAAAAATAAAAGTGAAGTAAAAAATTAAATTTCTAGTCTTATTCATGATCCAGAAGCAAGAAAAGCTAGTAAATCATACTGATCACTGTGCATGAGGCTTTCTTTCTTTCTTTCTTTCTTTCTTTCTTTCTTTCTTTCTTTCTTTCTTTCTTTTTTTCTTTTTCTTTCTTTCTTTCTTTCTTTCTTTCTTTCTTTCTTTCTTTCTTTCTTCTTTCTTTCTTTCTTACTTTCTTTCTTTCTCTTTCTTTCTGCTTTCTTTCTCCTTCCCTTTCTTCTTTCCCCACTTTCTTAATTTCCAGTTTGTGGAGTATTTTGTTAAATATTTAGAGTGCAAAGTAAAGCTAAAATATTTTTGAAGTACCTTCCTTAAGGAAGGATTTTTGAAAATCATTAATGGCTTTCAATGTAGTTAACATGGCATATGTGATCAGAATAAGCAGACATTGGTAAACTTTTAGCTCATGATTAAGAGTTTTAACTTCTGTCCTTGAGTCTCACAATAACATCTCATTTTTTTCATCCTCCTAGATTATGCTCCTTGAGCTCTTTTCTGTAAACACCAATCACTTGAAATTGAATATCCAGAAGATTAGCCATTTCAAGAGTCATACGTCCTACCTTACTAAAATATGCTAATATAGAAAATTCTAAAGGATGCAGTTTTTTTTTAATCTTTTGCTTTTTTCCATTCAATGTAAATGTCACCACTAAATACTGAAGTATTATTGCAGGCATATTTTTTACATATAGCAAACATTAAAATCTGTGATTTAGTTGAATTTTTCTTAGACTCCAAGATTGCTTCTAAAAATTATATAAGACTAACTCATATTCATGACAGATTTATTAAGGACAAGTGATATATTAAAACCTTGGAAGTTATGTTTTACATTAAAGGTAAATTAAAACCATAAATTAAATGTGTGCACAGATGAGCCCAGTCTTAGCAAACAGTAATCAGGTACTGTTTAATTTTCCTGTACTGGGTAGATTCATCAGAATACACTGAGTCTCTCTAGTAATTTTCCACATCCCCCTTATGTCTGACATTTGCTTCGTTAGAATCAGGTCTCTTTACAATCATAAGGCAAAGCACATTCTTATATTAAGGAGAAAGGATGGCATTGCCATCGCAATATTTTAATCCAGAAAACATATATCTGCTGTTCTCTGTAATGACATATTTGGGAAGTCAAGTAACCTTTAGAAAGAAGTTTACTATAATGAAGTCAGTCTACCCCTTAAGTACTTAAATAGGGAATCAAGTTTTGTGTGTAAATGTGTAGTTAAGTTTAAAATGTACAGAATTTTTTAAAAAATAGCCCACATTCATTCAATTTGTTTGTCAAAACAAATAATATCTTGAGCAGTACTGAGCCAATGGGACTTCAAAATTAAAAGTTGTCTCAAGTTAAAGACACATTATATTAACAGATGAGCCTGTTACAAAATTAGAAATGCAGTTCAGGATAGAGGTTGTCAAGAGGGCAGTTAATCTGAACTGTAGCAATGGAAGTCTTCAAACTGTCTATGAAGAGGGCTTCTGATCAATCCTTTCCTTTCTGATCACTATCTCTTTTTGTAAACTTTGGCTTCTTAAGAAAAAAAAAATCAGTGGAATATCACAGTGGGTAATTTATTGTGAGTTTCTAAGGCTATGCAAGATTTTGTCTGGCTAATTTACATGTGGTTTCCATATTAGCTTGTTAGGCAGAGTGATCTTCTGTAAAGCAGGTTCAGTCTCCCTGAAGGTTCACTCAACCCTTGGGAGTTATAATTTCCTTCAAATCCATCACTGTTCTGAAAACTTCCATATCCATCTCCACCAACTTCTCACACACATAGCTGCTACAGAAGGTGGACTTGTTGGCATCACTACTATGTTGATAGTCTCCGGCACCAAATTCTCCACTGAATCTATTACTCCTAGGATGTACACAATTGCTACCCTTGTAGTGGTGCCATTTTTCTTACCAAGATGGCATTACTTAGTCTCCATAAGAAGTCTCTATAGTCTCTATAAGAAGTCTCCAACTCTGTAAGAAGTCTCTATAAGAAGATACAACAAATCCTTGGTAATATTTATGTTCCTCTTGTTAGAGAACAAGTTAGTAGGGACAAGTTTTCCTACACATTCTGTACAGCCAATGTGATGTACAGTCTTCATTATCACTGCAAGTCAAAATCTACAAGTTGTTTTATATTTGAAATGTCCAGTCCTCTAGATGCTATTGCTATAACCACTAGAATAGGGTTTTCCTGAGAGGAACAGATGAAGGCTCTTCTCTGTCTAAGATTGCTTGCCATGGATACTGGTACAAGAATATCTTTCCTGGTATCGTCCAGAGAATCTTCATTCTTTTTGTTCTCTGCATACACTAAGGTCAATGAATCCTTGCCTGTTGAAAGTCATGCAGAAATTATCATTTGTCTGACTTCTGTGTGATATTCTCAGAGGCAGAACCAATCTTCCCACAACCAAGAAGATATATTCATCCAAGAAATTAGGAGCAATCATCTTTATTTCTCTAGGGAAAACAGCACTAAATATCATGGTGTGGTGAACTCCCTTTGGAGACTTGCTCTTTTATTCAAGTATTCTACACATCTGAACTTCAAACTCCATATCCAACATTCTATCAGCTTTATTCAACACCAAGTATTTGCAAAAGTCTAATCCAATATTTCCTCTTTCCATCATATCTACTAGGCCTCAAAAGTGGCTACTAACACGTGGCATCCATGTTTTAAGTCTGCTGACCAATATCAGCACCACCATAAATAATCCAAAGAAAACCCTAGACTGGTATGAAAATTTTCTGGCTTTCTCATAGATCAGCACTGCCAGTTGTCTTGTTGGTGCTAATACCAAGGAAACTGGATATTTGCAGCTTCCAAATATTCCATTTTCTTTTATAGCTCTCCAAGTTTCTCCTCTACCATCAGAATAAATCTGCCTCAAGATGGGCAAGAGAAATGCTTTAGTTTTTACAGACTCTGTTTGGGTACAAGCCACCAAGTGTCTTTTCCTTCTGCATTGGAGTCAGGTGAGTATAACAAATAAGCCCAATGTTTCCCAAGATGATTTCTCCCATCTCATAATAATTGAAACTTTCAATATGTGGGAGAGAGTTGTTGCCAGTTGCCTCAATTGGAATATTTCTAAAAATTAAATCTATTGTTATCTCCAAAAGAGTTTCTGTTCCAAGCACTTACTTGGTGGGAGTGGTTTTGACAAATCATCTTCATCTGATCTGTCACACCAGCAACTGGTTCCACCATGTTCATTTGTCAGAGCCACTTCTGTAATCATGGCTGCCAATACTATCAATCTTTTGTCCATGATCATCAAACCTCCACTTTTATCCACTTCCACCATCAGTGAGAAACTAGACTGTCCTCTTGAGTCGCTATGAACCTCAAAACTGTTGTATGCATCCTTTATTGGAACTCATCATGAACTGTCTTTATCAAAGACTCTTTTAGTAACTTCTCTGTTTCTTAAGGGAGGAGGAATATAGCACCCTTTATAGGCTGTACTTCCTCCATGCTGATTACCAGAAGAATTCAGATGTGCATTACCAAATTGCTGGTTCAGTTTGAGCTCATTTTCCACCACCACAGGATCTGTCTCTGAAGAATACAGAGAACTCAGAATCTTCCTCCACAGCTCTCTAAAATGTGTAGAATGTTTTTCCGACAAATAAGGTCTCCAGATACATAACCATGTTTGAAAGAAGTATCTTTGAACACCTTATGATTCAAAAAAAGTTTTATTACATTATTGTCCAATGATTATAAAACATGGCTGAGTAAATAATTTGAAATAGGTATGTTTTAATGTTTCATAGTTTTTAAATGAATTTTAAACTATTTAATTTAAAAATCATCTCTTCAGATTTGTTTGATAAATCTCTAATTGTGCTATTATTTTAGATTAAACAATATTGCATGTATTTCAGTCAAAAATACTGGGATTTTACAATTTTTTGTTTGTTTATTCTGTACTCAGTTACAGTGTGATTTATTGTCTATACTTTTCTCTGTAATAAGGAATTAACCTAATTAAGTTTGTGGGTACTAAGCAAAAAACTCTGTCACTTAATGACTTGCAAGTAGCACAATGTAATAGTGTAAAAATAAGACTATAATTTTAGAGATTTCTCTGAATTCCAATTTTGATCATAAATGGGTTTCTATCATTTATTATATGCAGTTAGAGCCACTATAACTATATGGATTTGTGAATATATTGTTCAAATATACATAATGGCTCACATTTCTTGACATACTCAAGGTTAAATGTTGACAAGTGCTGTGCAAATTCTTCACCCTCCTCCTTTTAAATATTGCATGTAAAATGCAACATGTGTAAATGCCACAGGTTAATAGGTTTCCATAATCCTGTTCTATATATAGAATTCTTCAGGTCCCAAGATACAATGCAACTAATCCAATGCCCAATATGAAAGAAATTATTTTATTAATGATGTTTCCTGGATTATGTAAAGAAGAATTAAATCAGTTTTTTGCACTTTTTGTTTCTTTAATTGATAAGGGATAATAAAAATCTAAGCCTTCAGAATGATAAGATTTTCAAACTGTAAAAGACCTACAAAAATATACATCTAGTCCATTATTTTACAGATGAGGAAATCAATGCCTATGTTAAGCTCGCTATCTGTGACAGATTTGAGAGAATGTCAAGATACTTGATTCCTAGGTCAATGCATTTTTCTGTACAAGATACAACCTCTCCTTTAAACTAACACAAATGCATCGTAAAGAAATGTTTCACATAGATGCTATTATTCCTTTAATTCAGCCTTCTTTCCTTCACAATTCTAGATTAACTGGGAAAGTAACTATCATATTTCTTTTTGTTCTGAGTATCAGTTGTTCCAAACTCCACTTTATATGAAATTTTCTACTTCTACCAAAACCCACTGAATAACAGAAAATGAGTCTCTTTTCTTTCTCAGATATTCAGAAATTTCCCAGAAATAATCACAAACAAAAGATTTAAGGAGAATACAAGCGATATGCTTAGAAATTTGCATTTGGTGAGTATTTAAGCATTCTTTGTAAAGAATCTTTAAGTATGGAAAGGATGTGTGCTTTTCCAGCATATAGATGTCTTCTGAGGAAGGAGAATGGGGGAAGATCAATCTTTAACTAATGACGTTGCTTTATTCCCTTCCTCCTTGTCTCCTTCTCATCTGCTTTTTTTCTCTTTCTTTTATTTTTTCCTTGCTTCAAAGTAATAAGCCAGAGGCACCTGGGTGGCTCAGTTAGTTAAGTGTCCTCTTAATTTTGGCTCAAGTCATGATATCAGGGTTGTGAGATGGAGCCCCATTTGGGGTTTGCTTGAAATTCTCTCTCTCCCTCTGCCTCTGTCACTCCTCCAATGCTCTCTCTCTCTCACACACACAAAATAAATAAATAAATAAAATCTTAAAAAAAAAAAAAAGAATCCAAAGTGAACATGGTGGTATATACTAGAAGGTCCATTTTTTTCTATTTTTATATATGCTTCAATATAGCATGATTAAAAATAAATAATCAGAATATTTACATTAGAACAATGTTCCCTACATTTCAGAATGGAACTACTGAGATTGACAGATTAACAAACTATATTTATATAACTTTAGAAGTTCAAATGATATAACCTTCAATATACACTTTAGCTTAAGTTTACATTCTGAACCCTCAATTCTCAAGTGAAATATCAAAACATTTTTCCTTAGAGTTATTTAAATGGATAGCAAACATTCCCAAAACTGTGTAGCGTGGGATTTAATTAGAGAGATTAGTGGCCCCTTGGTTCCCTGAACTGAGTAGTTTGTTTCTTGAAACTTAGAAAGATGAAAAACTAGGTCCTCAGGCTCTTATTCCTCAAATTATAAATATTCCCCAAACAAGCACACTAGCTGAAAAAGAAAAAAGAAAAAACATGACAAAAGCCTATATATTCTTCAAATACTTGCATTTCTAATTCAGTGGATAATTAGGCAACCTGTCCCTTATTATCACTGAGTGGGAGGTGGTCAGTGAGGAAGGTTTCTAGGGATATGCATATTGTCAAACTTCTAATACTATTTCCTTCAGTCTCAGAAATGAAACATATATATATAGAGATATATATGTTTCATATATAAATACATACATATATTTATTAATTTACTTCTTAATCCTTTTAATCATTTCCATCCCACTAAAAAAAAAATAAAAGGAAACTATCTGATTTCCTAGATAATGGCTATGCAGTTATTTATATTTTTATTATTAATATACAATAGATTCATCTCTGCTGAAGGAAAACTCCACAACAAAGTAATTCCGAGGAGTTTCATACCGAGTGTTTTATTATTAATACACAATAGTTAATCTCTGCTGAAGAAAAACTCTTATCCATCAATCAGCTCCATTTCTGAGCTATTGTATTCAGTTAGTCTCATTAAATTTGGTTGTGCAAGACAATAAAATAATACAAGGTTTTACCTTTCCTATTCATTTCTATATACTATTAAAGCAATTTACTGAAGTTTCTACAAGTCATCCATTATTTTAGTCCCTTTGGGCTGCAATCCAGAAGTCTGATATTAGAGTGCCAGCATGGTCAAATGAGACTTCTCGCTGTGCCCTCACATGGCAGAAGGGGCAAGGGATCTCTTTGAAACCTCCTTTATCAGGCACTAGTCTCTTTCATCAGGTTCTAGCTCCATAACTTGAACACTTATGAAAGGTCCCACTTACCAATATCATCACCTCTAGGGGTTAGGATTCCAACACATGAATTTTAGGGGGATAAAAACATTCAGATGATAGCATCATCTGCCTCTACCCATTTGCCTCTACCCAAAAGAACTGGAGGCTCTGGGATTTGAAATCTCACTAGCAATTTAAAAAAAAATTAAAAAAAAAAAAAAAAAAAAAAAAAGGGATCCCTGGGTGGCGCAGCGGTTTGGCGCCTGCCTTTGGCCCAGGGCGCGATCCTGGAGACCGGGGATCGAATCCCACGTCGGGCTCCCGGTGCATGGAGCCTGCTTCTCCCTCTGCCTATGTCTCTGCCTCTCTCTCTCTCTGTATGACTATCGTAAATAAATAATAAAAAAAAAAAATTAAAAAAAAAATTAAAAAAAAAATGAAATCTCACTAGCCCTTTAGACTGTTTATAGGAAAGTTACTTCTTTGATTTATTTCTCAACATCTTTTGTATTTCACAATAATTGTTGTTGTTGTTTTCTGGCAAGGTTGTTATGAGATCAATTAGATTATTTAAATGCCAAAATTTCAGCCATATATCAGGTATTCATCAATGACAAAATTAAATTTTGCCTCTTTTCAATGACTTGTGCTTCCCCTTTCAGTGTCGAAATTAAAGCTGTTAATATTAAATGCCTTTTTAAATACCCATTGGTAAATTCTACATTTTAAGACAGACATTTCGTCTGCCTAATTGTGTTGAACACCCTTATAGTAGATTCCTGGCACACAGTAAAATTTCAATAAACATTTATTAAATAAAAAATTCTGGGGTTCCTAGAGTGTCGTGTACGGAGCTTAGAAGCTACCACTCCACCCTAGTAATAAGGAGTGAAAAATGGAACACAGAAAAATCACTCACTTTTCTAGAATCCCTAAGAAAGGTGAAGACACAAGGAAAACCACTGTCCCTAAGAGAACCCAACCAACAGAGAAATAGAGAATAACAACTTAGCAAAGCAGGGACTCATGAGAAACTGCTATAGAAACCAGTGCCAGGGTAGAAACCCTGAGCTGTAATCGCCAAACTGCTGGAGGCTCAGTGTGGAGAACTCTGAGTTGTTGTAGAGGGACTCTCACAATATGAGATTTACTTGCAGGAGCTTAATCAGGTTCCCACAGTAAATATCAGAAGAAAAAAATTCAAAATATGAAAATTAAGCATTTATAATAGTAAATAACCAAAATCCAGAACTCTGACAACACCAAATACTGCCAAGGATGTAGAGCAATAGGAATTCTCATTCATTCATTGCTGGGGAATGCAAAATGATACAGCCATTTTGGAAGATAGTTTAGCAGTTTTTTACAAGTAAATATGTTCTTACCGTATAATTCAGCAATTGTACTCCTTGGTATTTACCCAAAAGTTGTGAGAACTAGTGCCACATAAAATAGGGATGTTTACAGCAGCTTTATTCATAATTGCCAAGACTTAGAAATAGCCAAGATGTCCTTGGGTAGGTGAGTAGATAAATAAATTGTGGTACACAGACAATGGAATATTATTCTATTATTCAGTGCTAAAAAGAAATGAGCTATCAAGCCATGAGAAGTCATGGAGGAAACTTAAATGCATATTACCAAGGGAAAGAAGTTAATCTAAAAGCTTACATATGATATGACATTCTATAAATGCAAAACTATGGAGACAATAAAAAGTCAGTGCTTGTCAGGAACTGGGGTTGAGAGGAAGGAGGGATGAACAGGCCAAGCACAGAGGAATTTTAGAGTACTAAAAATATTCTGCATGATATTTTAATGATGGATACATATTTTTATACATTGATCCAAACCCATCAGATGCACAGCATCAAGAATGACCCCTAATATAAACTATGGACTTTGTGTGATTACAATGTGTTACCATCAGTTTATCCCTTGTAATAAATGTGCCACTCTTGATGAGGGAAGTTGATAATGGAGGGGAAGGCTCTCCATATCTGAGAGAAGGAGATTTATGGGAAACCTCTGCATGTTCCTCTCAATTTTTCTATAAACCTAAAACTGTTTTTAAAAAGTCCTTATCATCATCATCATCATCATCATCATCATCATCATCATCATCATCATGAAGCATATGCATTGGATCCCCAGTAGCTCGCCGTGATCGTATAGTGGTTAGTACTCTGCGTTGTGAGGCATATGCATTTTTTTCTGTATCTTACTACTGATTAATATAGATAATAATATCATGTTAACAAATGTAGGAGTGAATCTAATGCTATAAAAGTTAAAAGACAAAGGTAAATTTATTATGCCATACTAGTGAAGCAATTGAAAATCAGTTGTAAATACATTTACTTTAGTAAAATACCAAGATATGCATTCAAATTTCACTTTTCCAAAATTATAGCTATGTTTATACATTTATAATTCTCTTCACTTAAAAACATCTGTAGAGACTGCCATAAATACTGAAGTGAAAAATATAAATAAAGTGGCAGATCAAGATTTCAGCAGTGGCTATATGTCCAAAATCCTTCTTCCTACTCTCCATACTAAACTCTGTCCCTACCACCATATTGCCCTGAATCCAGTGAAGTTACTTAAATTCATATGTTCACCCCAAAATATAACCAGTTGTCTTAGCTCCCACCTCAAAGATAAACAATGGCATCTCTACTGAAGTAGACTTTTTTATCTCTAAGTTTAGATTTTAACTAGATATGATTTTGAGGATTGAGATATAGGAAAAGCTTTAACTAAGCATTTTATTTTTGAACAGTGTTTTGCCAAAGGTATCATTCATTGTTGTTCCTATATATCTGTAGCGTAGACACTGTGACCGCTAAGTCAATATACCCCGATATTCATAGGACATAATTTAATAAAGAATGAGAGTTTTGTTTTTTTTTTTGCTTCTGATACAAATATCAAAAATAAATTATGATGAGATCTTGCCTACAAGATGACCTTTAGAATGGAGGCTTGGAGAATTCGTTATTGTTTTTTAATAGCGGTACTATTGTAGTAAAAATAATAAAATGTTAAGTAGTAGGAGGAACAGAAATGGCATGATTTAAATTACAATATTTTGTGAGGCTCTAGATTAATATACTCTGATTACATCTGGCATTTAATTAATTTATTTAATTTCTTTCATTTCAATACCTGCATTACAAAAATGTCATTAATACAGTACTTTCATCCAGATCACCAAATATTGAGTGATGTCAAAGAATTGTGATCATGCGCTAGCACTGGAGATTTTAAAATGAATGCTATATTTGCCCTCTCTCTCTTTCTTTCTTTTTTCTCTTAGTAGTAGTACAGTCTACTGGGGAATAAAATTATCATGTATTGCAATATATAAAATAACTGTACTATATAATGCAGATTATCAGTGGCAGATAAATACAAAGTGATCAAAGTAGCAGGTACGAGAATAGAGACACGAACAGTGCATATCAGTAGAACTAGTATCTAGTCCAGGCTTTTCCACTGCTCCGATGTGAAATTTTGAACAAAAAGTTTCACAGTTGATCAAGTTTCTTTAATCATTAAATAACTGACCAAGAATTAAAATAGCTAATATTTCTTGGGAAGTTTCACTTTATATAAAAACCTACTCTGGCTATTCCCATGAATATGATGATCTTATTGAGTGAAAAATGAAGCCTTAGAGGTAGTACATAAAGAGTAAGCACAGCATCAAGGATTCATATCATTGTGTTCTACCTCCTGCTAGTTAATGCATTCAGCACGCAAATCACAATACAATTTTCTAAGGTCCCAGAGGGGGAAAAAGTGTAATTATCTGAAACATGATTAAAAAATGGAAGACAGCACATGAATTCAGCTACCTACATGAAGAAGATAACATTATCCTTTTTTTTTTTTTTTTCATTGCATTTCTACTAGTTTTCTGTTAAGGTAGCAGCTCTCAATAAAAATAAAATATAAAAGACATTTAGAGTTATAAATAAGTCCTAAGGATCTAAAGCACATCACGGGGAATATAGTCAATGATATTGTAATAACTATGTATGGTGGCAAATAGTAACTAGACTTTATCATGGTGAGTGTTTTGTAATGTATATAAATGTCAAATAACTAAGTTGTACACCTGAAACTAAAATAATATCGTGTTTCAACTAGAAATAATAAATGAATACATTTCCAAGTGTGATTTCACAACACCAATCAGATCGTCCTGAAAATGTCAAAACTTCTGTTTCTGCTTTTGATCTAGATGAAGATGTTATAATATGGGGCAAGGGTTGATAGGAATGGAGGTGCTAAAGTACTTCCATCAAAGCAAGTGAAATTGGAGATCAAGACTGTGAAGCTTTCCCCATCATAAAGTATTTCCCTTTCATTCAAAGGGTATAGGCCTGCTTCTACTGGCAGATCTCTTCACTTTCTTAATTGCAAAATTTGCTTCAGATAATATTATCTATATCCCCCTAAAACATCCCTTCCTTCTAAATTAAATTTTAAAAATCACCAGCAAAAGGATTTTCGTCATATATTTATCCTCAAACGTGAAGAAGAGGAAATGGATGGGGTGTCAGATATGCTCATAAAAACATTCAGTTCACGTGAAAGGAAACTTTTATCTCTCCTAAAGGTATTAATCAAAGACTAGTACCCAAAGTAGCTAACCCTGTGGCAAGATAAATGAACTGTGGAGTACACACAGAGCCTAGGATGTACCTAATATATAAATGCCATACATTCTACAAACTTTTGCATAAGTATATTCTCCTCCAAAAAGCGTTTTTTTGTGTGTGTGTGTGTGTGTGTGTGTGTGTGTGTGTGTGAGTTTTTGTTCCCTACTGGTATTATAGAATTAAGACATATAGCTATTAAATAGGAGCCACGTGATGTTAAGACACAGAGTTCATGAAACACTTTTATAACTTAACAATCAGTGAAGATATTTAACTGCCTGCTGCTTAAGAAAGTTGGTCCTGGGGATGTATAAACCATTAGACCTTGAAAAAGTGTCTAAAGAAATGTGCTGTTACCCCCATAGGTGGCTATATGCTCCATCTGGGTGAATTGAGCTGTGCAAATTAGCATGTGATCACAAACCAAGACCAAAATAAATCCAAGTCATGAGGGAAAGATATCAAACAGGGAGGATGAGAGAAAAGTAAAGAAGAACCCCTGTCTCTTTTTCCAATTGCTTTCTTATTAGGTTTTCAAAGGAATTTGTGTTGGATGAGAAAGATTTTTATTTTCAGAACTACAGACAGATTTTCTCATATATATGGGAAACAGTGGGGTGTCAAAAATACATGGACTTAAGATGGGATGAGCAAGTCAATAGTATCTGAAAAGGTTCAATAAATTGGAAAGAATTGTCTATATTCTTAAATTATCTATAAGCTTGGCTAAATTAAATGCATCTGTAGAGAAATCACAATTCTTTCCATTTAGAAAAGGCTTAATAACATCAAAAAATACTCACTTGTATTTTAAGACAAACTAAATGTCAAATTCCTTACGATAACCTTTTTTAGTACCTATAATGAATGGGTCATTACGTTACATTCTACACTTACCCCAAATGTGTGTAAATCACATAAACACATATACCGGTGGTTTGAATGTAGAACCTGATGACGTCACATGTGCCCCAAAGATATGAAACAGGGTTGACTCCCAAGCAGGTGTAAAAATAACTTGAAAAAGTAGGAAAAGGATATTGGCTGGGGTTAAAGTGTGAGATTGTGGTGAAGGTTTCCTACGTGAGGGCTGGGTGCCTGTGCCCTGAACTTCCGAGAGCCAAAGGTGGGAGCACTCAGGCTTTCTTATCATTTTGACCGTTCTGTTTTATGGACCACCTCGGTAACTCATGTGTGGTTGAGAAGAATGTGTTTTCTGTTATGGTTGGATGGACTTTTCTACAAATGTTAAGACAGGCAAGTTAGGTGATAGTCCTGTTCAGGTCAACTGTGCCATGATTTTCTACCTGCTTACTCTATCAATTTACAACAAAGAAATTTCAAATTTTCCAACTTTCATTTGATTGCATTTTGTGTTTTTTCTTAGTGTATTATTGTCTTTTAAAACTATTTTAGTAGCTCTAGAATTTACAACACGTATGCTTAAATAATGTAGGTACACAATGAAGTTTCGCTTGTAACGCTTCATGTGTTGTGCAGTTACTGCCAGGAGCTCAGCTGAGCTGGGAAAGAGAGACTGAGCTGCCAAATGTCAGTTAGCCAAATTAAGGCAACAAGCCAAAAATGGAAGAGTTAAGTCTTTAATCATTTACTGCAATGGGAAATAAGCAAAAGGCTAAAAGCAAGGAGCCCATGCCCCACCCCTGGTTCATTTTCCCCCATGGAACAGCACATCAGTCAAGGGGTGGTGCAGATGTGGGGGTTGGCTCACTGTTGGCTCAAAGTCTCTGGCACTTTCATGGACTCTCAGGGAAAGGATAGAAATGGGAAGGTACCAAGTACTGAGTCAGTTGGGGAAAGGTGTCTTTATGGTTTCCAGTTCCTCCCTCTCCCCCATATGAGACCTCAGCAAAGAAGCCTGAAGAAGACCTCTCTGCCCAAGGCCTCAAATACAGACACCTAGAAAGGAAGGTGATGGTGATGGAAATGCATATGTGTGAAGAGCATGACTGTCCAGAGGGCCTCACACCTTGACTCCTCCCTTCAGAAACTGCAGTGCATGGGCTGCAACACCAAGTCTGTGTGGGGAGGGCATTTTTCCTCTGTAAGATAGGACAAGTAAAGCCTCTGTAATTGCCTATACTCAGGCCCCCCAAAAAATCACACATAGGTTTTTAACTAGGAGCCAAACTCCTCAGTTACCTTTAAGAATTTATCCTGAATTTCTCCTTCACATACTTTACGACATTGCTATCATTTATATCAATTATTCATAGGTTAGACACACCTGATATATTGCTACTCTAGTGCTTTCAACAAGCAGTTGCCTTTTACATCAACAAAGAATATAAAACATAAAATATTTTATTTCGCTTTCATTGGTGCCTTTTTGCAACCCTCTTCTTTATATAGTTCCAAGTTTCTGACCTATATCTTCTTTTTTTTTTCACTGCCTGAAGAATTTCGTTTTTACGTTTCTTTTCAAGCAAATCTGCTAGAAATGATTTCCCTTATTTTTTTTCCCTCAGAATCTTTATTTCTCTTTTATTTTGGAAGGATAATTTCCCAGAACATAGATGGGTACAGATCTCTAGGTGTTTTTCCCTCCTTTTAACAGTTGAAATACTTCAATCCATGCTCTTTTTTTGCATTTTTTAATGAGAAGGCTGTTGAAATTCTTATCTTTCTCCATATATAAGGGTTTCTTTTCTTTTTTTTCTTTATCTTCCTTTAATATTCTATTTTTTTCCTTATGGTTTAAATATGATACTCCTACTCTTATTTTGTTTTGTTTTGTTTTTTTGTTGTTGTTGTTCTGTTTTGTTTTTTAAATCTTGCTTGGGATTCTCTGACATTCTTCAGTTTATTATTTAGTATCCATTATTAATTTAGTAAGGTTCTTGGCAATATTACTCTAAGTATTTCTTCTACTTTTTCTTTCTTATTTCTGTTATTCTAATTATGTATAAGTTACACCTGTTATTATTAGTAGTTGTTCTGAACAGTTCTTTGATGTACTGTACTTTTTAAAAAAATTCATATTTCTATTTGTGTTTTAGTTTGGGATGTTTCTATTGACCTATTTTCAAGTTCATTGATTCTTTCCTCAGTTGTGCAAAATCTACTAAAAATCGTGTTCAAAGCAATTTTCATTTTTGCTACTGTACTTTTAACTTCTACCGTTTCCTTTGAATCTTTCTTAGCATTTTCATCTTTCTGTTACATTGTCTACATAGTTTGGCTCACTGTTTATTTTTTTTCTTTTGGTCTCTTATCATAGTAATTATATCTCCTGTCTGATAATTCATACATGGGTCATATCTGAGTCTGGTTCTGATGATTGCTCTAATTTCTCAGAATTTTTTCTTGCTTTTTAGCATGCCTTTCAATGTTTTTTTTTTCCAATTGATATAAACATGCTATATAGAGTAATAGGAACTGAAATAAATAAGCCTTCAGTCTGAGGATTTATGTTAATCTGGCCAGGAGTTGGGCTATGTTATACATATTTTAGGTATTTTGGTGGCAGGAGATGGAGGAGGGAGGATTCTGTAATTCAATGATTTTGTCTGTCTTTTCATGGACTACTTCTGAGGGGTATAGCTTTCACAAGTGTTCCTGTTCCTCCTCTAAGGAAATAGGCTTTTTCCCCCCAGACATCTGTTTCCTCTCCTAAGAGCAGCATTCATATCTATTTTCTGAGACCATATATTATGTTGATTTTTCCCCTTTGGTAAAATAAGAAAACTATAAATGAGACATAATTCTCTTCTTCCAATTGAAGTAATATTTTAGAATTTCCATCGAGGTAATTTCTTCCCCCTCAAGATTAAAACTTTTAATGGGAGAAGAGTTTCAGTGGTTTTCCAGATCACTACCCTCCCCTCACCCTGAGTGGAGCCAGGAAAGAATCTTTCTCAGATCCTTTCCATGAGGAACTGTGGGGAATCCTTTTATAAAACCCTGCACACTTATGAGGGTCCACTTATGTCAGTGAATCCCAGGAGTTTCTCACTCTCACTATATGCTTCACTCAGCCTACAGCAATCCTATAAAATAGCCATTTCAATGTTCCTACAATCCTGTTATTTCTAGAAGCTTCTGCTGTAGGTAATAAAATCTCAGGATTGATATCTCCCTGGATGCGTTTCAAGATCTCAGTGTAGTGGTTTGTCCAACTATATCAATTATCTGATGGGTCTCAGAAAAGTCACAGAAAAGCTTTTTCCTGTCATGAGGACAATGATGACTTCCAAGCTCTTGACATGTCATATCTGATACTGGCAATCCCAAAGAGCAACATGTGATTCAGATGTTCACGCAGGTCCAACCAATGGTGACCCAGGTAGAATCAAACATCAAATCCACATTACTGCATACATAGAAAGGTGTGCTCCTATAGTCAGTTTGATCCAAACTCTAAAAATGGATGACTTTCAGATCATTTTGCCCAGGAACAATGCTATTTTATTTGTAGGGGGTTTTGGTCCTTTTTAAAATTTAAAATATTTTACCTAATTATGGTAATAGAATGTGGAATGTTGGCTTAGGAAGTTAAACATTTTAAGATACCACTGCCCATGTGGGGAAAATATGTTTCAGGTTTTTCATAAATAATGATAAACAAGTTCTTGAAATACAACCAGGCTGTATATTATAGCTTGCTTTTAGAGATTAGGTATTCTGAAACCTGAAGAAAGTGCTAGAGCTTAATCTTAGCATTAAGATTTCTAAGAAAAAGTTACTTAAAATGTGCATTTATTACTTCAGAACATGGTGATAATTATCTGTATTTTTGTCTCTGAATGTCACATATTCCTTATATAATTTATTCCTTTTCTATACAAATGCAACATGGAGGTACATTGTTTAGGAATAGGTACTGTACTTGTGCAAGGCTTCAATTATTTCAGAGAAATCAATACAATTTATTACAGGAAAGGGGAAAAAGGAGGGAAAGAAAACATGAATCATTTGCACTATATAGATATGAATATCTAAATCTAAGGGGATAAATAAGTACATATTCATATTCAGAAAAATGTAAAATATGTTAGCAAAAGGGACTCCTTTTACTCTTAGGGAAAATCTGATTTCCATCTATATTTCACAGTAGAACAAATAACTTTCCATTCAAAATGAATTTCAGAGTTTTACAATCTGCCTTATGAGGAAGAGTATACAGATGAAAATCCTTAAAGCATAAAGAAAAGCTTTCACCAAAGCAGTTTTGGGGAGTTATATACATAATAGACCAGGTGAATTTACTATTTGATTCACATAATCATCACTGTCAAAGTCCATGGAATAGCATGCATAAAAAATTACAAACATAAACCACCTGATATTTTTTCTTTTTTGTGTTCCGAGATGGAGCTGTTGTGTTTGTAATGTATTCCCTATAAATCCTTCTTAATCTCTCTGTCTTCTCCTTACCTTAAACAGCAATCAAAGGAAGCTAGCTTGCTAAGTTTCAGGAGCCTCTGATTTTGTACGAACTTTAGCTACCTTAAGAAATTATTACAAAATGGGTTTATTTCATTCTCAATGACCAAAATTCCTGAAAGTGTATTCCAGTTATGCCTGTGTTATTGCTCCCATAAAAACAGGGTTCTTGAATGTAGTTTTAGAACAGGCATTAACAGAGCTTCCCCTTGTAAAAGGGAAATTGGGGTATATAAGCTCCAAAACTGTTATTAAGATCTTTATTGCATATAACTTTTAATTTTATTTTTTTAAGTTTATTGATAAATTATTTACATTTTTAAAGGTCACCCTCCATAGGCATATGGTTTGGTGAATTTTGGCAAAAGTATGCAGTACGGTAACCAATACCAATTTCAGGATATAGAATGTTACCCCCCCCACACACACACACACACACACGCACAAAGTTCCCTGGAGTCTTTTGCAGTCAATAGCCTCCTTCTCCCTCCCTCAGATTTTGGCATCTGCTAAACTGGATTTCCATCCTTATCATTTTGCCTTTTCAAGACTTTTATATAAATAGAATCAGATAGTATGCCTTTCTCGTTTCTCTTTCTTTGATCAAACAGAACTTTTGTGATACATCCATTTTGGGGGAGAGGGTTCCATCAGTACCTCATGCTGAATAGTATTTCTTTTTATAGATGTACCACAATATGTTCATCAATATGCCAGTTGATGGCCATTGGTGATGTTTCCAGAACTTGGCAATCATGAGGAAAGTTGCTATACACATTCATGTACAGATGTCTGTGTGGATATTTTCATTTCTGTTGTATAAATATCTATATGTAGGACTACAGGGTCACATTAGAAGCATACACATGATTTCATAAGCAACTGTCAAACCATTTGGTAAAGTAGATGTGCCAACTTGATTCCCATGGGCAATATAAAAGATATACAATTTCTTTGCATCATATCATCCACCTTTATTGTCAGGGTTGTTACTGTTTATCCATCTACTACTATGCCTATCTAACTGTCTATCTTTCATCTACCATCTTCATTTTATTTATATTAAAATGCTTGTAATGATATCTCACATTATTTCAATTTGCCTTTTTCTAAAAACTGAAGACATTAAGCATATTGTCATGTGCTTATTTATAACCTTTATCTTCCTGTTAGTCAAGTCCGCTAAAATATTTTAAGTAGTTTGCTTTTTTAGTTGAGTATTTTGTCTCCTTATTATTCAGTTATAAGAAACCTTTAACAAGTGTATGTTTTGCATACACTTTCTTCCAGTCTATAACATGTCTTTACATTTTTTGGGGCCTTTCAATTAGCAAGAGTTTTTAATAACCATGAAGTCCAATACATCATTTTTACGGATTATGATATTATGCCAAAGAAATCTTTTAACTCAGGATCACAAACATACTCTCCCATGTTTCTTAGAGAAAGTGATGGTTTCACCCTTGATTTTTGAGCCATAATCCACTTCAAGTTATTTTTTTAAGTGGCATGAGGTGAAGTTTAGGGATCACTTAGTTTTATATGGGCATCCTACTTATTCAGCACTATTTTCTGAAAAAACTACCTTTTACCGCATTAGGTTGGCAAATCCATCAAACATAAATTGATCACACGTTTCCCTGTTTCTTTTTCCTTAGGCTCTTTATGCTATTGTATCTATATATTCTATCTATCTATCTATCTATCTACCTATCTATCATCTATCTATCTATCTATCTATCTATCTATCTATCTATCTATCCATAATCCAATTCTGCACTGCTTTATTTATGGTAGCTTTATAGCATATCTCAAATTCAGGTGAGTTCTCTAACTTTCGCTTTTTCTTTTTTAACTATTCTAGATCTTTGTTTTTTTTCATGGATATTTTAGTATCAGTTTGTCATTTCTACCAAAAAAATACTTCAAGGATATTAATGAAGAATACATTAAATCTGTGACTTGATTTGAGAAAAAATGTTATCCATTCATTAATTGATGGACACTTCCATATCTTGGCTATTGTAAAGAATGATGCTACAAACAAAGGGATGTATGTTTTTTGGAATTAGTATTTTTGTATTCTTTGGGTAAATATCTACTAGTGTGATTCCTGGATCATACAGTACTTCTATTTTTATTTATTTATTTATTTATTGGAGGAAACTCCATGCTGTTTTCCACAGTGGTGGTACCAGTTTGCATTCCCACTAACAGTCTGAGAGGGTTCACTTTGCTCCACATCCTCACCAATACCTACTGTTTCTTGTGTGTGTGTTTCTTTTTATTCCTGCCATTCTGACAGGTGTGAAGTGCAAATGCATTTGTGGTTTTGGTTTGTATATCCATAATAATAAATGATGTTGAATATTTTTTCAATTGTCTGTTAGCCATCTGTATGTCTTTTTTGGTGAAATGTCTGTTGATGTCTTCTGCCCATCTTTAATTGGATATCTGGGGTTTTTTGGTATTGAGTTCGATAAGTTCTTTATATATTTTGGATATTAACCCTTTATCAGATATGTCATTTGTAAATATCTTCTCCCATTCTGTACATCACCTTTTAGTTTTCATAAGTCCAATATTAATTATTCTAATCAGTGTACCTATTATAGCTCTTTATTTATTTTGTTTTGGTGTAATTACTCTTACAAAGATTTGGACTTTTTAATCACATAAATCTTGCATCCTTGGGACGCCTGAGTGGCTCAGTGGTTGACCGTCTGCCTTTGGCTCAGGGCATGATCCTAAAGTCCTGGGATCGAGTCCCACATCAGGCTCCCTGCATGGAGCCTGCTTCTTCCTTTGCCTCTTTTTCTCTGTATCTCTAATGAATGAATAAATAAAATCTTTTAAAAAAATCTTGGATCCTTTATATTAAATATATAATTTGCTAAATTAAATTTATCCTAAATATTAAATTTTATTTGATGCTATTATACATTGATTTATAAAAATGTTCAATGTTTGCTGTCATATCCTTATGTAGAAATGCAATTGATTTTTTTGTCCTGTAATCTTAATAAATTCACTTTTAGTTATAGGATATTTTATGTAGAGTGGTGAGTTCTCTCTCCCCTTCTAACATTGGAAGAGATTGTATTGAATAGATTCATTTCTTCTTCTTTTTTTTTAAAGATTTTATTTATTTATTCATCATAAATAAATGAGAGACACACAGAGAGCGGCAGAGACATAAGCAGGATCCATGCAGGGAGCCTGATGTGGGACTCCATCTCAGGACCCTGGGATCACACCCTAAACCAGAGGTAGATGCTCAACTGCTGAGCCACCCAGGCGCCCCCATTTTTTCTCTTAATATTAGGATAATTTAACAGTAATATTATCTGGACCTAGTGTTCTTTGTGGAATTTAATAGTTTAATAGATATATAGCTATGTAAAATATATATTTCTTTTTGAGTGGACATTTTATTAACAGTCTTTCAAGGAATTAATCTATTTCATTTATTTATCAAATTACCTGGCATAATGTTGTCCACAATATTTCCATATTATTCCCTAACATTTCCCCAAATTACCTGAATGTCTTTAATATCTGTATAAATGTCACCTTTTCATCCTTAATGTTAATAATTTATGGTTTCTCTCCTGTTTTATTATCAGTTTGGCTATATGTTATCAATTTTACTTATCTCAAGGAAAATGTTTTTGGTTTCATAGCTCTATCTAACATTTTTATGATTTTAATTTTATTGATTTCTGTATTTAATTTATTATTTCCTTCCACCTGTTTAAATTGTTTTCTTCTTATTTTTCTATTCTCTAAGACGTAAGATTTAAGAGTGTTTTTCTTCTATTGCAATTCTATGAATTTCCACTTACGAATGACTGTAACAGAAACTCACAAATAGTTATATTTTGTTTTCATTTTCTCTCACTTCAAATCTATTTTGCTAATTATTCTTCCTTGATTCATGGGGAATTTAGAAATTTATTGGAGATTTCAAGATATTTTTGATTATTGATTTCTAGTTTAGGTTTTTTTGTTGGGAGTATACTTTTATACGATTACAATTATTTTACATGTTGTGAATTACTTTACATGTAGCCTATGTTAGTAAATGTCACACATTCCCATGAGGAGAATGCATATTCTGCTAATAACACTATTGGATGGAGTATATAGGTCAATTGACAGTGTTATTCGAATCATCTGCATCATGTTTATTTTCTCTAGACTTGTTTTTCTTTTTTAAAGATTTTATTTATTTATTTATGAGAGTGACAGAAAGGGGGAGGCAGAGACACAGGCAGAGGGAGTAGCAGGCTCCATGCAGGGAGTGAACTTGATCCAGGGACTCCAGAATCACGCCCTGGCCCTAAGGCAGGCACTAAACCACTGAGCCACCCAGGGATCCCCTCTCTCCACTTGTTATATCACTTATTAGGACAAAACTTGGAAGTATCCAATTATAGTGTGAATTTGTCCTTTCTAGTCTATCCATTCTACTTGTTCAGGTATCCTAAAGTTCTCTTATTACATACATATACCTTTCAGACATCTCATTGTTTTAGACAGTGACAGAGAAAATGCTTAGATGTTAGCTTCCCTTATACAAGATATAAATACTAGGTGGAAAGATAAGAAGAATTTATATTTGTTTTTGTATTTTATTTCATCACTGTGAGAAACCAGACTCATGGGATATATTTTACTGTGCACTGTCTCATAAAGATCAATTAAATGGTGCATCATTTTAGAAGAAAATTAAATTTAGAAGTCTAATGAATCAATTATTTTAAGGTAACACAAATGAAATAATAAAAAAATTTTCACTTAAACATGATTTATATACAAAATAAGCTATATAGCAGCTAAGACAATTTAAACTTAAAAATCAGATTAACTCTCTATAAAAGTATATTCAAGACCTCTGGCTAGAAGAAACTTTGCATTAACTCATGTTCAGCAGTATTCTGTTCTGCTGAATATATCCATTATTAAAAAGATGACAGCAGTTAAACATAAATAAGATATGCTTAATGCTGAGAAAAATCAGCATCAATAATATATCTATCCTTAGATTTGGGTCTGCATTTCTTAGGAAATCACTTTACTGATAGAATGCATTTAGTGTCTATTTAAGTTAGTAGGATTTTCGTGTCTCAATAGTATAAAGGCAAACCTAAGTACATAATAAGTCAACTAATAGTCACTATCACTATTACTATAATTTTAATCTTCAGGCCAGAAATATTGAGAATTAACTAGATTGGATAGGTAGATTCACAGAAAGATAAAAAAAAAAAAATGTGTCCTTAGTTGATTTTTATGTGTTTTTAATTTTTCTATTTTTTAGAGAAAAAAATCTTTATCAAGGGATCCAGGACCCGAGGATCACACCCTGAGCTGAAGGCGGCACTAAACTGCTGAGCCACCTGGGCTGCCCGATTTTTATGTTTTATTCAATTATTCATAAATAGTAGACCAATTCCAACTAATTTACATTATTTTCACATAACATTAAGATATTGTGCTTGAAATATATTATGTATAATATATTAAGCTGACAAGAAATAATATTGAGATAAGTCTTCATGTCTTATCAAAATTTTAACCACAAGGGATATCTCTTGGATATTTAACAGAATAGGAGCAATTTACTCATAATGTTATAAAATTAAAATAAATAGACTACTAGAAGAAAGGTGTTATCAATGTTCAAGTTGTGGCTTTTTAAAATTAAATAACCCACATTTTAAAATAAGTTTCCTGGGCAGCCCCGGGGCGCAGCGGTTTCGCACCGCCTGCAGCCCGAAGTGTGATCCTGGAGACCCAGGATCGAGTCCCACGTCGGGCTCCCTGCATGGAGCCTGCTTCTCCCTCTGTCTGTGCCTATGCATCTGTCTCTCTCTGTGTCTCTCATGTGTAAAGTATATATATATATATATATATATATATATATATATATATATATATGTAATATGTTTCCTGACTGAAGTCAAATGGTTTTGAAATACCATAAAAAGACTGGATAAAGTGTGTTATCACAGTGGACCCTTTGGATATTAAGAAAAGAAATAAAATAAAATTATCAACTTTCCCCCAAATAGCTTCTCAACCTTCCTGCAATCTTGAAACACCTATGATTACAGCCATTATGTGGGCTGTTTGAATAGCAAAGGAGAAGATACTCATGTTTGTTTTCCTATTTGCTGTAATACCTAATGGGTGAGTTTATTTGGGGCCAGCATTGTGTGATACCAGGATCATTCAGTTTGTGAGTCCACTGTTAACAATGAATTCCTCTCTATTTAATTTTTTTTATTTATTTATTTATGATAGTCACAGAGAGATAGAGATAGAGATAGAGATAGAGAGAGAGAGAGAGAGAGGCAGAGACACAGGCGGAGGGAGAAGCAGGCTCCATGCACCGGGAGCCCGACGTGGGATTCGATCCCGGGTCTCCAGGATCGCACCCTGGGCCAAAGGCAGGCGCCAAACCGCTGCGCCACCCAGGGATCCTGAATTCCTCTCTATTTAAAACAAGTTGATGGATCCTTGGGTGGCTCAGTGGTTTAGCACCTGTCTTTGGCCCGGGGCGTGATCCTGGAGTCCTGGGATCGAGTCCCGCGTCGGGGTCTCGGTATGGAGCCTGCTTCCCCCCCTGCCTGTGTCTCTGCCTCTCTCTCTCTTTCTCTCTCTCTCTCTCTCTCTCTGTCTATCATAAATAAATAAATAAATCTTTTAAAAAATAAATAAAATAAAGCAAGTTGATGTATCTATTAAAATGACCCATAGATGAAATTTTTAGGCCATTAGGCCCCATACATATGAATGATGATCAGCACTGGCACATCAAATTACTGGGATTAAGAAAGGGGATTTTGCAGTGAGGCCAAGGGAAAACTGGCAAAGGCAGAGAACTAAACAGGCAGCAAAGAAAACAGGGCTGCAGAGTGAAAAAGACTTTTTTTTTTTTTCTTTCTTTCTTTCTTTTTTTTTAAGTCATGGCACTATATGATAAGTATGGGGAAAAAAGGCATGTTCTGGGCTACAGTTTATATCGATCTGAACTCAAACTAGAGTGGTACATATAGATTTTAATACTTTATTTATTCAGTTTTGAAAATTAATTGGCTATAAGCTACACATTACTCTTGTTTGGAAAGTTAAAACTCAGTAAGAAGGAGATGGTGAAATTTCCAAGCCAGTTCTTTCAGTGGGTTTAATTTAAACATTTCAAATATATGTTAATGTAATTATGATTTCTACATCATAGTAGTACAGATTTTATGCCCCAGTGACCTTTCATTTCAGAAAGTGTAGAGAAATAAGGGTTTTAAATTGTTGATGATATCAAATGCTACAATTCAGTTTCATCTCATTTGTAAAACTATAAGGTTGGATTACATGCTATTATTATCTCACAATTCATTTCTTTGGCTCCATTAAAGAAATTATATTATGTCTTCTTGGAGAATGGAGAAGTGCCTCTCTCTAAGTGAGCACCAGAGTAAGCCTTTGTCACAGACTGCCATATTCTTAGAGACTACGTAAGATTTAAGAGAATGGAAACCCACAGATAACAAAATAAAAGCTATCCTAAGCTAAACAGTCCCAACTTTGCATGACCATAGAGACAACTGATACCAGTTAACATACAGAAACCTTTTTTTAATTTTTAAACAAACATCCAAACTTTTGATAAGACTAATCTTGATCTCCAGCCCATCTCATAAACATATTGACTTTCTAGGCAGTTAAATTAACCCAATGAAGTTGTTCCTATGTGAGTTTTAACCAAAAGAGAAAAAAAAAAAAAGTGGATAATGATCATTGTAATGGCTAAAAATGTACGGTAAGGTGAGAAATTGAGAAAAATTAGGATAGAAGGTACTAGATAGAATGTCAAGAACACTGACTCTTACCCTTCTTCATGTTATCATCACAACTTAGCTATGTTTTTAAAAGATAATAAGTTAGGGGCACCTGGGTGGGTCAGTGGTTGAGCATCTGCCTTTAGCTCAGGGCATGATCCTGGAGTCCCGGGATGGAGTCCCACACTGCATGGATCCCTGCATGGAGCCTGCTTCTCCCTTTGCCTATGTCTCTGCCTCTCTCTCTCCCTCTCTGTGTTTCTCATGAATAGATCAATAAAATTTTTAGAAAGAAAAAAGATAAGTTAGTGTTACATATATTGAATTAGAGGAAATGAAGTTAATTTTAGTAAGAGCTATCTAAGCAGAAACAAATGTTTGGAAAACACTGGTAGGGAGCTGATGGTTGAAGATATTTAAATAACCACAGTCATTTTACCATCATCATAAAACTAAATATTTATTTATTGGTCACTTCTCTCCATCTACAAAGGAGTCTTTTCTTTTCTGTGAACATGTCATAAATGGTATTAACTTAAGGACTTAATGCTTATTATTTCTTCAACTTGAGAATTTCCCTCAAGATATTTATTGAGCCAGTTTCTTGAAGTTTTCAATTTCTTGCTCATATGTCATCATCAAATGAAACACACAGTCATTGTCTTTATAAAATTTTATATGACACTTCCGGAATAATAGTGTAAGCAGCTCCACAGACCCTCTCTCCAGCAAAACAACCATAATTTATTTAAAAATTTATTTTAAAAGGCAGTATTTAAAGTCTCTGGAAATTGTCCTAAGGGTTAGATGCCTAAATGATTACCATAAGTGTACTAATATTTATTACATAAAATCTACCAAATCTTGGTAAAAGCATTGAAAGCTTATGCCATTTTAGACAAGAGTCACTTCTACATCTGACAAATAACCATGATGTATACGCAAAGAGCACAAGAACACAAGAGCTCTCTGTTCAGCACCTAGCTCTCTTCTGGAAATAAAGATTGAAAGACATAGGAATCCCTTCCTTCAACCAGCAGAGAGCACAAAGCTCTTCCTTAGGAATGACAGACTGAGAATAATGAGCCCCGATCATTTTTGCTACAGCTTGCTGACAAAATGGAGGTTCGATGCTGGATAGAATAAATCAAGAAACTCTGATACTCTCACCTTATAGAGAACCCCAACTGTAAAGGCATCACTCCAAGAAAAGCAGTTGCTGTACCTGACCCTGGTCTGGAGACTAGTTAAGAAATTTTATGGGGCAAGGACAGCAATATGAACTGCGACTTCTACAGCCATCTCCTTGGGAATAAACTTTAGGAACAGAGTTTAGGGAAATTCAAGCCTCAGAGTATTGTTGAAAACAATGGCTATGTTGGTGATAAGCAACTAAGAGGAGGCTGGTAGCTCCATGAGACCAGTAATCCAAACCATAGATGACCTACAAATTTAACAAAAGGAACTAGGAAAAGAAACTATCATGGCTTTCCAAGATTGGAACAAACATCAAACATTGGCCTCAAATACTATCCTTGTAAAGAAGCCTGTATTTAGTTGTATCAATAAATATATAACTATATAACATATGCTATATTCTATATTATGTGTAGTTATGTAAAATATAATACATTGTAAAGCAATGTATTGCCTAAGGCATTGTCAAAAAATAACCAACAACAAAATAGAATAGGCAACCGGCAATTAGTAGAGGCAACAATAGAATCTGATAGCAACAGAAGCAGACAGCTTAAACAAGGAAAGAGACAGTCAAAGGGTACCATGGAAAAACCAGTCATCCTAGGGTAGCTGTGCACATATCAAGGCTGTGCCATTTGAGAAGCAATGTTGGAATCTGCACACTGTGGAGGTAATGCATATCATTAAAACAGTTCAGCCAAATCACTAAACAAATAAGCAAACAAATAATAACAACAAACCCTACAGTTTGTGGGTTAGAATACAGAATTATGCATTATCTAAGATGTCCATTTTCAACAACAACAACAAAGAGAATTCAAAGAAACAGAAGAGTGTAACCCATAAGCAAGGACAAAAGCATGCAACAGGGCCTGCCTTTGAGAAGGCTACTTGTGGGATTCAGCAGATAAGACATTATTTAATATAAATAAATTCAAAGAACTTAAAGAAGCCATACTCACACAAGTATAAGAAGATATGATGACAATACATCATCAGGTAGAGAATATTGATAAAAGAAAATTTTTAAAAATGGAAATTTTGAATTGAAAAGCACTGTAACTAAAATACTAAGTTCATCAGAAGTAATCAAGAGTTGATTAGTGCTAGCAGAAGAAGGAATCTCCAAACTTGAAGATAGATCAATAGAAATTTTGCAATATGTATACAGGGAGTGAAAGAATGAATACAAATGAAGAGTACTTCAGAGAAATATGCAAAACCAACTGGGACATCAATATACCAAAATCAGAGGAACGAGAGAGTGGAGCATAAAAAATATAAGAAAAATTAAAAACAAAAAACTTCCAAAATTATACCTAGACCTAGGAAGCTTCACTCGTGAATATTCTCAAACATTTAACAAGAATTTGAAGAAATTACTTATAATTCTTCACAACCTTTCAAAATGTAGAAGAGAGGGGAAAAAAAAAACACACAACCGTTGTAGGAAATCAGAATTATTCTTATGCCAGAACCAAAGGTATCAAAAGAAAAGACAATCTCTTTTATAGACCAAAAGGTCATCACAAAATATTAGTATACCAAACCAGTAGTGCATAGAAAGGAGTATATATCATGATTAGCTGGGATTTATTCCAGAATTCTATGTTGTTTTAACATCCAAAAATCTATAATGTAATAAATAGAAATACATATTTATATTTAACAAAGACCACAGAATCATCACTGTAGATACAGAAATAGCATTTGAACAAAATACAACAACCTCTCATGATAGAAAACAATCATATGCTTATGGATTAGAATATTTACTACTACTAGGAGACAATAATCTGTAAATTGACCTACAAATTCATAACATCCCAGCTGGCTTTTGAAGCAGTCTTTTTTTGAGTCCAGAAATAAACTTTCATATTTACGGTCAATTGATATTTTTCAAAATCTCAGATTATTCAATCCTTAATGAATAGTCTTTTCAGCAAATAGTTCTGAGGCAACTAATATCTACATGCAAAGAATAATGTTAGATTCCTTCCACACCATGCACGAAAAATAACTTAAAATAAATCATGAATTTAAATACAAGAGCTAAGAATACAAAGCTTTTAGCTTAAATACAGGACTGAATCTTGTGAAGTGTATTTAGGCAAAGAAACTTCTTAGATATGACATAAAAAGCAAAAGCAACACAAGATAAAAGTAGATAAATTGGACTTCATCAAAATTTAACAATGTTTTGTTTTAAAAGACAACATCAAAAAGGTGAAAAGGCAGCCCACGGAAAGGATGAAAATATTTGCAAATCATATTTATATAAGACACTTGTATCTAGAATATAAAAGGATCAATTATAACTCTATGATAAAAGGATTTCTTGCTTTAAAAAATGTGAAAAGTATCTAAATAGGTATTCCCCACAGGAAATATGCAAATTGACAATAAGCACCTAAAATGATGTGTAATATCATTTACCATTAGGAAAATGCAACTCTAAATCACAAAGAGCTACCTCTTCACACACATTGGATGTGTATAATTTAAAGATAGGTGGTAATAAGGATTGGTGAGGATGTGTGATGGGGAAACCATTATAGATGAAATGTGGGAATATAAAATGATATAACCAGTTTGAAAAATACCTGATAGTGCCTCAAAAAATTCAATATAGAGCTTTCCACATGACCTGGAAATTTCACTCCTATGCATATATCCAAGAGAAATAAAAACATTATGTCCACACAAAAACTTGTGCAACAGTGTTAACTTTTTGTGTCTGTAACAATGTTTATAGCATTTTGCATAATAGCCAAAAACTAGTAACAAATGCCCATAATCTAATGAATTAATAAAAAAAGTGTAATGTATTCACTTAATAGGACATTATGTATCAACAAAATAAATGAATTCTTGATATATGCTACAACATAAATAAACCTGAAAACATGATGCTACAGAAAAGAAGCCCTGTCACAAAAGACCACAAATTGTATAATTTATAAGGAATGTTCAAATAGAAAATAAAGACAGAAAATACATTATTGATTGCATAGGGCGAGAGGGTAACTAGAGGAAAATGAGAAGTCGCTGCGAATTCACATGAAGTTTCTTTTGGGGTGATGAAAATGTTCTAAACGGATTTGGGTAATGTTTGCACAACTCTATGAATATACTAAAAAATCACTGAATTTCACACTTTAACGACATTAATTACATGGCATACAAATTAGATTTAAACAAAGCTGCTTTAATAAAAAAACAAAAAACATCAACGCAACCTTGCTTATGTTGGCCTTTTTTTTTTTTTTTAAAGGGAAAAAGAGTGTGCATGAGGGAGTGGGGGAGGGACAGAGACAGAGGGAAAGAATCTTAAGCAGGCTGCACATCCAGCATGGAGCCCAACGTGGGTTTCATGTCATGACTCTGTGATCATGATCTGAGCTGAAATCAAAAGTTGGAAGCTTAACCGACTGAGCCACTGAGGCACCCCATGGCTCATTTGTTCTTTTTCTTTCTTTCTTTCTTTCTTTCTTTCTTTCTTTCTTTCTTTCTTTCTTTCTTTCTTCTTTTTCTTCCTTCCTTCCTTCCTTCCTTCCTTCCTTCCTTCCTTCCTTCCTTCCTTCATTCCTCACTCCCTCCCTCCGTTCCTTCCTTCCTTCCTTCCTTCCTTCCTTCCTTCCTTCCTTCCTTCCCTCCCTTCCTTACAAAGACCTACTATACTTCACAATTTACTTATTTATATTGAAGGCTTTCTTTTCCTTAACTGAGTATAACCTTGATATAGGCAGGGATTTTTTAGCCCTACTAAAACCACTGAAAAGGGTAAAGTTGAACAAAAATCAAAATGGCTGCACTGATGCCTCCACAAAACTGGATTTTAAACTAAGTAACCTTTTTCCTCTCCTCTGCAAACCTCCCCTCCTCCCTTCTTAGGAACCCAGTACCAACCCGAGGACCTGACAAACAAGACTGGGAACATATACAAAATTTCTGTCCAAATCAGCTAGATCTACCTTATATTTCCCTATACAATCCCTCTAGCCCATTTCTCTGGGAGGACTTGCAGTTTTTGAAAGCCATAACCTGCTGCAGCCTCCTTTGCCCAGCAAAGCAATAGTTATGTTCCTCTATATCCTGAACTCTGTTTTGACTCAGAAGCATGGGGGGTTAGTTTTCAACGGCACTGTTCTTTTCCACTATGTATTTCAAGAGCATGGAAAGTAAGGGAGAAATAGTCCGGAAATAAGTAAATTTTTGAGATATGGCAACTAAATATAATGTTCCTTTCGAATACGACCCTTAGCACAGAGGGGGAAAGAGTTTTTGTTGGGACAACTAGTGTAACTTAAATGAGATCTGGGATGTTGGTTTCCTGATGAAGCTGTACACCAGAATAAAATGAGAAAGTTCCTTTGTTTTTAAAGTATGCTCTGCATTCAGTACGTAGGCATAACAAAACATCATACTTAGAATATATATTCTATTTCCACAATTCTTTCTCTGTCTATATGGTGAAAGGAAGAAGGAGAAGGAGAGAAGAGACAGAAGAAAAGAGAGAAAAAAAGAGAGAGGAGTAGGAAGGAGTGAGGGAGGATAAGATGCCAATAGTATCTATACTATTATAGTATAATATATAAGTATATATATATATTTTTCACACTAGGCAATTGCAATGATTTTATTCTCTATTTATTTAGTTTTACTTTATTTCAAACAAGACACAGTGTTTTAATAGTAAGCGTGCATATGCATGTGTCTTCCATGCTCTGCATCCTATAAGTTGCTTTCATTGTAAGTTAAGAGAAGTAGAGTTCGCTTCATGGTGACCTTCTTCCTGGGGTCATGTCACTGCTCAGGCCGCAAGCTCCTTGTGCTGGTGCCCGAAGTCTTCAGGGTCCACATGGGTGGGCATGAAGGTGGTTTTCATCATGCGCTCAGCTCTGGCCAGCCGGCCTTCCAGACAGTTGGTCACACAGGGGTCATCCTTGCAGGAGCTCTTCTGGGCAGTGAGGCTGGAGCCCTCAGTCTCCTGCCCCTGCTGCAGCTCACGAGCCTTCATCTGCACATAGTCTTTCACCACTGCAGTTAGTAGGACGCATATTTCATCCTCAGTGAGCGTAGCAGATTCCAGTATGCTATAGTATGCTACCGAAACTATAAGTATGAGGAAAACAGTAAAAGGCAATAATATAATTGTGTGAATGAATTAATTGTACTACATTATAAAGTACAGATATAGGAGTGCAAATAAACAATTGAATGTATGAAACGTTCGTGTTTATGAGAAAAGTTGGAGAATAGAAGGAAAATATAAATTACGCCAATGAGAATATTAAAAGAGAACACTGTAAGATTTTTTTGGTACACGGGTATAATAAAATTGCTAAATTCCACTGGGATTTCAAGGAAAACATTTGCAGGTGATAACTTGATAATGCTCATCAGTATTTCTATTTTATCAGTTGAGCCTTTAATGTGCTTTATATTCAGGGATCCAGGGAAAGAGAAAAATGAAAGGATATTCTCTAACACTTCATCAGAATAAAGATTTATCTGACAAGGGCTCATAAAACCCAGTATAATCATGTGATAGCTTTTATTCCAAAAAGAATATGACACGGATATTCAGCAAAACTTGGTTAAGAAAGATGATTTATCTTATTTTACCATGTCATTTATTTAATTAAATTAGTTTTCTAAGATAAGGAATATAAAAAATTGGAGTTCTTCACATCTTTAAAAAGCAGAGAAGCAGAGATATTGTCCTTCTTCCTTTTCTTCCTCTGATGAATTCTTGGTCATTCTTTAATAATTAACCAGTATTTCTCTTTCTAAGGATTGCCTGGTACTGCCTGACTGAGTTCTCCACGTGCCGCTCCACTGCACATCTCTGTCTAGATCTGAAATGTAGCCCACGCTGCATTTGCTGACAATATTCTCACACTTCTACATTGCAAGCTTCTCAAAGGTGTATAACAGAGATGAGCTCAGACATTAGAATATGACTGGTGCATAGTAGATAACTGAAAACTTGAGAGATGAAAGAATGAAAGAAAAAATGAATAAATCTAACACAATGCTCCACTCATAGTCTTTAAATCAGTAAAGTATGTTGACTGACACTAAATTGAAATATCAGCAGGTAATGCCCCAAAGGGAGATGAAGGCATTACCAACAACTCTCAACTACTCCCATCAAATAGCTCTTTTATTCCGTGAGAGCATACTTGATACTTTGACCTTCTCAGAAAAACACTGCCCTACTGTAACTTAGTTTGATTTGTGGCTTTGTCTCTTGCTGTCTGTTGCTCCAAGATAGGCATTTAAAGTCTAAGACAGAGTAAGGAAAGTAGGGAGGGAGTCATGAAAATTAGGACTGGGTAACAAGCACTGAGGAGGGCACTTGATGGAATGAGTACTGGGTGTAGTACTATATGTTGGCAAATCAAACTTCAATTAAAAAAAAGAAAGAGAATTAGGACATTTATGTTTTTGCTTGTCAACTAAGGAATGCATCTTTTTAAGAAGAAAGAAAGAAAGAAAGAAAGAAAGAAAGAAAGAAAGAAAGAAAAAGAAAGAAAAGAGAGAAAGAGAGAAAGAGAGAAAGAAATATGTACTGGGAGGAGGGAATGGACAAATGACCAGCCATTGAAGGTAAGGTGGAGGTATCAGGGCATGGAGCGTGTCATCCCCTCAGCCTGCTGGCCTCCTCTGGGTCTTCACCATCAGGAACACTTTAGTACAAGAGCTGGTCAACCTGGCACTGTTTTTGGAGCCGTGACCAGACACTGGTTGTCTGGAGACACATCACAACACAGGATATTTAGAGGCTCCTCTGCCTGAAACAACCTTGGTAGAGAAGGTGCAGCTACGCAGTGGATCAACTTGTCCAGTAAGGTCACAAAATAGCTCCCATAGGAGGCAGACTTGAGGTTGTGATAGTTGACATATTTATGAAGGACTGCCTTAAACTTCTCCACTGAGTGTGAAGCCTGCTTGTCCCTCTCTGCCCCCTCATGCTCTCTCTCAGTCAAATAAATAAATAAATAAATAAATAAATAAATAAATAAATAAATAATAAATAAATAAATAAATAAAATATTTTAAAAAATTGTAGTTGTAGGGCTCTTGGGTGTCTAAGTTGGTTAGATGGCCGACTCTGGATTTTGGTTCAGGTCATGTCATGGTCTTAGGGTCCTCAGTGCAAAGTCGGCTTGTCCCTCTTCCTCTGCTCCTCCCCCCACTCATGCTCTCTCTCCCTCTCTCTCTCTCTCAAATAAGTAAACAAAATTTTTAAAAATTATTTTTAGTTGTAATATTGCTTTAAGTATTATTTGCTTAAAACAGGATCATCAGACACGATAAAAACAAAAAATGTCCGCTATTCAGATCTATTAAGGATGCTTAATAAAATAGTCAATTGTAAGATAAACAAAAATCAATACTATTCTCCAACACTGGTCTGAAAAATAATTCAGGCTATATCACAGAAAATGATTCTGAAATCCGAATGATATAAGTGTACAAACATCCAATCATATATTCAAAAAAGAAAAGAAAGTGTGAGCATCTATCTCTCATTAATCAATTAGGACATATTTAAACTAAAACAAATTTTACAGAATGTTAGTTGCATTTTGAGGTGTTACATCACTTCTTAAGTCAGAGACAATGCATAAGAAAAGAAAGTAATGTTTTACAGAGTTAATATTATACAATTTTGTCAATTACTATCTTCTAACATTGTTCCTAATGGTATTTCCACCAGATGAAGGTCTAATTAAGACTATATTGTAAGAGTGTATCACGATTTGGGAAGAAACTGACTCTCTGATGATTAATATTCTGTATTTTTATAGGGGTGTGAGTTATAAGAGTATACACATTTGTGTACAATACAGTACTTAATATCTGTGCTTTTTGCTATATGCAATTTATGTCTTAATTCTTAACAGTCAAAAAATGATGTGGAGAATATGTTAGAAATTTACTACTTCTTGAACTTCTCAACTCAATAGAGCATGTATCAAATTCAGCAACTAAAAAGTCACAGAAATCTAAATTATGAAGGCAAAGGTGATAGATTTCTTATATAGAGTAAATCCCAGTTCTCCCACTTTGTATTAGATTTCTAAAATTAAGGCTTTATTTAGCAACAACGTACCTGTATTGATCTCTGTAGCTTTCTTTTCATGCATAAATAAATAATTAGGTCCCTGATGATGAAAACACATTTTCTATTAAACTAAATTTCTTTGAATAGTAACAATACAACCTTTTATTTTGTGCCTTAAAATGCATATACACCCTGGGTGCAATGTATTAGAAATACGTTTAATTAGAGTCTGGATGTGTATGATTTCAACACTCAAAAGGATGATATTGGTATAATAATAAAAGATAAACCAATTTTAAAATGTTTTCATTTTCAACTCTGTTATATTTAAAGCCACCAGTGAAAACTCCTCTATGCAAAATGAAATATGACAACATGAGATTAAATTAGAATATGAGACACAGAAAAAATGTTTTCAGTTTTGTAAGATTCTTGCATTAGGTGTCAAAACAATATCAGCAAAAATCTTAAATAATGAACAATGTAGATCAAACATGATAAATTGCCTTCCAAAAGAGAATGCTAAGAGAAATGGAAAATAAATTCCCTATGAAAATAAAATGCTGCACATTTAAAGAGAAAACACTGTCATCATAGTACAACTTTAATGTCATCTCTGTAATTTCACATATCATGCTGATAGATGGCATATGATATTTGACATGGCAAAAATTTCAAAGATTCCTAGAATATAATATTGTAACGAAAACTGAGGTAAGCTGCCTTGCTAAGCCAAAACATTTTAGTTTCAAAGAATTCAAATAAACAAAACTATTCTAGAACATATTATTTTAATTAAACTAATATAAATAAATTAGGATGAACTGAAAATTTGCTAATTTGGTCATATTTGTGGAAAATATGTTTTATATAAACTAAAAGATTTTATTTTCAACTATGTGTCTTTTGATCAATAAATGGCTAATTGCTTAACTTCTCAGAGCACCTAAATAAGTAGATGTTTTAAATGTGCCCAGAGGCTTGTATTTTATTGAGTAATTGGTGAGGAACAACATGAGAAATTAGTCAGATACATGTTTGTATTTTTTCTTCTTTACTTCCTTATACCTTTGGGCACGCCGTTACTTATCTCAAAGACTGTGATTTTGAGTACATAAAGTAGAAATAGCAATTTTTATTTCATAGAGTTGATCAAAATATCAAGTGAGAAATATGTAAAGGTTTAGGCAAGTGCCTGGCTAGTAATAGTAGATCCATAAACGCTTATGTCCTTTACCTTTTTTATTTTTTAAAAATATGTAATCATTGAAAATGCTTGTTGTACATGTTTTTAATATTGTGAATATACTTAAATTTTCCTTCAATACTATAGTTCTAGAGTTTAGTTAAGCTTAAGTTATATCAACAAAAAATATATTATAGATAATAGATATCATAAGGCATGGAAAGCCAGTCAACATAAAAGACATTTATGCAGCATTTGCAATATTGGAATTCTATTCCTTCATTATATTTTTATGACAACTTTTTCATCAAAAATGGGATTAAGGGATGCCTGGGTGGCTCAGCGGTTGAGCTTCTGCCTTCAGCTCAGGGTGTGATCCCAGGATCCAGGATCGAGTCCCACATTATCAGGCTTCCTACAGGGAGCCTGCTTCTCCTTCTGCCTGTGTCCCTGCCTCTCTCTCTCTTTCTCTCTCTGTGTTTCTCAAGAATAAATAAATCTTTTTTTTTTTAAAAGGAGGGGATTAAAATGTCATAAGGTAAAGTCATGCCATTTAATATCAATATTTACACTTGAAAAGTGTCACAGCACAGTAAAGTGCTTTAATTCATGGACAATATCCGCCCCTAGAATATCTAATACTAAACATTACCAAGTTATTTCAGGTTGTTGCGTTATTATAATCCTGAAGACCCCTAGTAATTTATTTCATAAGTTTTTATGTTCCTTTAAGATTCACCTCTGAGTTGTGATTAAACTATGCTTATCATTCTATTTTTGATACTATGATACATAATGATTTAAAACTAATATTTTCCACAGAATCGCTTATATAGAGAACTGGTTCGATAAGGTACATTTATATAAAATGTGCATTTGCTTCAGTTGATTAAAGAACTCAATATAGATTATATCCTTTCATACCTCCTCAATTTTCATTTGTAACTGAGATCTCCTAAACGAGTAAGGAATATAATTTAAGTAGAAGAAAAAATTGTTCAATAGCAATTTCGCAGATATAAAGATGATCATTTATACTTCCACTGATATTTCTTCCATCCAGATAAGTAGGCTCAACTAATCCCTTTGTCTTTTTAAAATATCTTTTAAAAAGCATTTTGAGATACACAGGGAAGTTCTTTCAAATAGAATTATCATCTATAATTTAATTGTAAGTTTACTTTTGAAAATGATAGCAGTTTTATTTTTTTCCCAGATCTTTTTTTTTAATTTTAGAGAAAGAAAGTGCACAAATGGGGGGAGGGGCAGGGAGAGGGACAAGAAGACTCCCTGTTGAACTCCAAGCCCAACCTGAGGCTTGACCCCATGACCTGAGATAGAACCTAAGCTGAAATCATAAGTCCACTGTTCAACCAAATGAGCCACCCAGCCACCCTAAAAGGAGATTTTCTTATCTAATTTGTCATTTTCATTTAACTTTTTGAAATATGCAGATTATGATAGCTTTCTTAAAATACACTGATGTATGAATGATATTAAGAAGTTCTAATTCTTACATTTTTTGAGAAAAATGAGTAAGAATTATTTTTGTTAAAATGTTTTCTTACAAACAGATGAACATAGCAGAAAAAGAGAGGGGGGGGGCAAATCATAAAACAGTCTCTTTATAGAGAACAAACTGAGGGTTGTTGGAGCAGAGGTGGGTGGGAGATGGGCTAGCAGGTAACGGGTACTGAGAAGGGCACTTGTGATGATCACTGGGTATTATATGTAAGTGATGAATCACTAAATTCTACTCCTGAAACTAATATTACACTACCTGTAAACTTACTGGAACTTAAATGAAAACATTGAAGCAAAAAATTAATTAATTAATTAATTAATTAATGTTATTTAAAAATTTTTTTGTTAAAGATTTCTTTATTTATTTATTCATGGGAGAGGGAGAGAGAGGCAGAGACACAGGCAGACGGAGGAGAAACAGGCTCCATGCCAGGAGCCTGATGCAGGACTAGATCCCAGGGCCCTGACACAGGACTCGATCCCAGGACCAGAATCACACCCTGAGCCAAAGGCAGATGCTCAACTGCTGAGCCACCCAGGCATCCCAATTAATTTAAATTAAATACTTTATTTAAAATTATTTTCTGCAGGAAAGAAAAAGCTTCAGAAATATTATAGGAAATGTTCAACTTTTTTAATGCACATACGCAGATAACTAAATGCCATCAGGTAAGAGTGGTTTTTAAAAAGACTGTCAAATATTAAAGGATTTAGCACACTAAAAATAGAATCAATGTGATAAACAATACGATACACTTAACCTGCCGTGTCTCACATTACATAGTGAAAACTCTTGATTACAAGCTTGTTTTAACAGATTGTGACACCTTCCACTGGAATGTGTATGTAGCGTATGTAAAGACAAAAGAAGCAGGAGTTCAAAAAAGAAGTTTCATGCATTTTGAGTGTATTCATACACATTACATTTACTACATCAGAGGATTTTGTTTTCTGCTTCATGAAGAGAGAATTACACAAGCTGTTTCCAGTAGTTCATAGGGATACCAAAAAGATAAAATAATTAATGCATGTCAAGGGGCATTGTAAATTGATAATTGATGGAAATATAAGATGATGCTCTTTCTAATATACCATATTCATCATCATCATCATCATCATCATCATCATCATCATCATCCATAAGTAGATTCCAGTGTAAATCTAAACATAAAATTGATTTCTAATGCTTTCTTAGGGTAGTTTTCAGAATTTATTCCCAGTTGATGTTGGAGTATCTTAGCACCAGGAACCCACTAAGAATGGAAAGGTACAGTGTCCAAACTTGTTGATAATTCTCAGTTTTCTACGACCTACAAAAAGGCAGAATTTTATTCTGTTTTCCATTATGTTTTTAGCCCTTTGGGTTTAAAGTTATCATAAGTCTCTCCTGCTTTTACAAACCAGCTGGACACAATGATTAGAATGACTTTTAAACCAACTCTAGCCTGAGGGAAAATTTTAAACTGCTACTGTAGAACACAATACTTGATACCAAGCAGGAAACAACACTATTCCTATGGTGAAGAACTACAAAGCATGTTAAAATACCATAGAAAAATGCAATTTTAAAATATAAATGTGGAAAATTGGGTCCTTTATTATTGTAAATAGACTACTTTATAGCAATAACCATTTCTGCTAGAAGTAAAATAAATGCTAAGTAATATTTCATTACTTTCATTCATTCATTCACTCATTCTTTCAAAGAAATTTATTGATCACTTATATTAGCTTTATGGACTACTACTCACATACTGTAATAGACCTTTTCCTCTTGTTCAATGAAGAAAACCAAAAATCATACTAACATGAGGCAAGGGATCTGATTGAAATATGTTCAATATATATAGAAACAAAGAGGAGAAACTCCAACATAAAGGCCCAAAAGGCTAATAAACAATGAGGTTATTAAATTCAGTATAAAAGCATTGTGACACATATGAAAAACAAAAACAAAAAGAGAGCCCCAAAATACCTGAAGCACACATTGAAAGAATTGAAAGGATAAATAGTTTCAAGATAACAATTGCAAACTTCAATACATAACTTTGAGTAATGGATACAACATCTATAGATAAAAGACTAATAAGGAAATTAAGGGCTTGGACAATATAAAAGATGAGCTGCGTCTAACAAATATATATATTTCCAGTCAGAAATAGCAGGATACTCATTATTTTTAAATACACATGGAATGTTCTCCAGGAGAGACCATGTTAAGCCACAATACAAATCTCAATAAATTTAAAAATATTTAAATTATACAAAGTGTTTTCCAAGACCACAAGAGAAGAAATCAAGAAATCAATAAACAGATATGTGGAAATTAGACAACAAATTATTAAACAATGAATGAAGCAAAGAAGAAATAAAAAGATCCAGAAAGACAAATGAAAATGAAAACACGGCATACCAAAACTCAAGGGATGCAATGAAGACAATATTTTCTGAGAAATTTAGATCTGTCAATGTCTACATTAAGAAAAGAAAAACATTGGGACACCTGGGTGGCTCAGTGGTTGAGTGTCTATCTTTGGTTCAGGTCTTGATCCTAGAGTCCTGGGATCGAGTCCCACATTGGGCTCCCTGCAAGGAGCCTGCTTTTCCCTCTGCCTATGTCTCTGTCTCTCTGTGTCTCTCATGAATAAATAAATAAAATCTTTACAAAAAAAAAAAGAAAGAAAAACATCAAATCAATAATCTAATGTTATGCCTTGTGGAACTAGAAAAAGAAGAATCAACAAAAGCCAGAAGATAAAAGAATAATAATAAAGATTGTAAAAAAGTGAAATACAAAATAGAAAAAAAAATGAATCAATAAAACCAAAAGCTGGTTCTTCCTAAAGATCAACAGAATTGACAAACCTTCAGCTAATCTGACAGAGGAAAAAAGAAAGAAGATGGAAATGACTAAAACCAGAAATGAAAGTGGGGTTATTACTATTAAACTATTACTATTAACTAACTAAACTATTACTATTATTACTATTAAAAATTATAAAGTGTTTAGAATTAAATAATTCTAAAAACAGTTTTATATTGACAAATAACCTAGATATATTAGATAAATTTCCAGAAAGACAAACTCAACAATAAATAGAAATTCCCAGCATCCTATAACAAATAAGCAGTTGAATAAGTAACCAAATACATCAAATCCAAGTCCAGGAATGGATAGCTTCATTGGCAAATGCTTCCACAAATTTAAAGATGAATTAACAACATCCTCTTCAAACTCTTCAAAAAAAAAAAAAAAAAAAGGCGGGAGCTCTTCCTAACTCATTCTATAAGGTTTGCATTATTCTAATATGAAGCTATAAAGAAACTGCAAGAAAAGAACATTACAGACTAATAACCTTTATGAATAAAAAATGCAAAAATTCTCAACAGAATTTGGCAAAATAAATTCAATAGCATACTAAGAGGATTATAGATCATGACCAGGTGCAATTTATCCCAGGGATGCAAGTAGTTCTACATGAAAATATGACCAATATAATCTCTATTCATAAATGACATAATTCTATTATACAATACCTAAGGAATTCACAAAAAAAGATTCTAGAGCTAATAAAACAAAGTAATCAAAGTTGCCAAGTACTATAGCAACAGAAAAATCAATTGTGTTTGGAATCACAATAAATATATTTGAAAAAGATATTCAGTAAACAATCCCATTTACAATTGCATCCAAAGGGACAAAATAACTAGTGTTAAAAGTAACAAAGGATGGGTAAATCTTGTATAAGGAAAACTGGAAACAAAACAAAACAAAACACTGCTGAAAGAAAATTAAGAGGGAGGTGACATCAGCAAGCTAGTGGAATAGGAGGCTTTAGTTGGTTAAGCCATGCATTTTTGGTACTTTGTTACAAAAACCCTGGAAAACTAATACAACTGTAAACTAATGTAACTGACATATATAGAACATTCCACCCAACTGTAACAGAATACACACTCTTCTCAAGTACCCAAGAAACATTCTCCAGATTAGACTGTTAGGCCACAAACAATCCTCAATAGGTCTTAAAAGCTAGAAGCTAGTGTACCTGGGTGGCTCAGTGGTTGAGCGTCTGCCTTTGGCTCAGGTCCTGATCCTGGGGTCCTGGGATCGAGTCCCGCATCAGGCTCCCCACAGGGAGCCTGCTTCTCCTTCTGCCTATGTCTCTGCCTCTCTCTCTGTGTCTCTCATGAATAAATAAATAAATCTTAAAAAAAAAAAAAAGCTAGAAGCTAGAAATCAGTAAGGTGAGGAAAATCTAAAAATTCACAAATATGTGGAAGTTAAGAAACAGAGTCAACAGTAAAGTGCAAAGGCAAAAAAATCCCCACAATTAGATACTGCAGAAAAAAACATTTGACAAAATCTAACATACTTTCGTTACACAAAAAATTCAGACAACTAGGAAGAGAAGAGAACCCCTCAACATGATTAAATGTATTTATTAAAAATCCACCATAACATTGTGAATTGTGAACTGAACAACATTGAAAATGTGTAAATTATACTGAATGTTCACTTTAAAATGGTTGCCTTTATGTTATGTGCATTTCATCTCAATTCTTAAAAAAGGACAAGATAAAAATTTACATTTTTATCTTTATCCTGAAATTTGTGGAGTTCCTAAGTGTTCTAGAAGTACGGCATTAACCAAAACATTCAAATATAGGAGTCATGGCTTATGATGAAATGCAGGAAACTATGCTCCTCTTCATCCGTATCATTATTGAGAATCTGCATGTTTCCTGACAACTTTTATTTGATATTTTCATTTTCATAAATACAGAATGAGTTCGTAGAGCATTCATTCCCTTATATCATATATATTTTATTGTCTATTCAATTTTTCGTTTATCATGTTTGTCATATATATATTTATATATTTTTATATATAGATATATATTTTTATATATAATATAAATAGAATAAATATATATGAGATATATATATGAGATATATATATCTCATATATATATGAGATATATATAAATATATATATAATTATATATATATATATAAGAGAAAGTCACATTTCTTCTTCTACAGTATATATAGATTGCATAACTTTGTCTTTGATAACCAGATGTTGAACATATTGGGCAAGAAATATTAGGTATTAATATAGCATATTAAATTTACAGATTTAGGGATTTACTAGAGAAAATAATGTTTATAACCAGTGACAAATGATGAGATGCAATAAACTTCTGAGAAAAAAGTCTATGCAAATGGTTATTCTACAAGGACAGTCACCTGTAGGTGGGCATCTTCCTAACTTTCTTGTTTGTTGTTTTTCCCAGTGATTCTGGTTCTGTTATATTATGTAATTATCTTCGAGGATGATAGCAAATTAGGAGGAAAATGGGAAGGCATTTTAACGATACATCTTCAATGATACTAAGATTGTAAAAGCATCCTCCCCATACTCAGATTTTATAGGAGATACAGATTTCTTCCATCATGCCGGTAGATAACGAATTATCAGTAATTATTTTTCTAAAATGCTGTGATCTAAATTGGCCAATGTTTTCTGTATGTTGTCTGAGATGCCACATTGGAAATTAGAATTCCAGGTAATTAACATAGAAATTTACTCTTCACTATATATTAAAATATAAATGATATACATACTACATCTATATCTATAACCATATCTATATCTACATACACACCTATGTATGTATATGCTGTAAACAGCGTATACACATATATATGTATGGTATGTGGTATATATATGGATATGAGATATATATATTATATATACATTTGTAATATATGTGTGTATATATACTAGATACACACTATCTGAGAGATTGATGAGGTAACAAATAATAATGTAGATGTACCAGAGAAAATAATCCAGGGGATTTTTCTTATTTTGTATAAATCTATACATAGTGTACATCTTGAAAAAATGTAGGAAAATATGCTTTGATTTTAAGTAATCTCCACATCCAACATGGGGCTCAAATTCATGACCCTGAGATCAAGAGTCGGATGCTCTACTGGCTGAGTCAGCCGGCATCCAAAGATAGTTTTTTACCCATGAGAAAATTTGGCAAATTTTGTACAAAGTACTCTTTAAATATTTATGAGAACTACTTTAGCAATATATTTGATGAACAAATTACTTGGGAAGGGGTACATGGATGACTCAGTTGCTTAAGCATCTAACTCTTAACTGCAGTTCAGGTCATGAACTCAGGGCCCTGAGATTAAGCCCCACATTGGGCTCTCCCTCACAGTGGGGAGTCCGGTTGAGATCGTCTCTCTCCCTCTGTCTCTTTGCCTCTCCTTCCTCTAAAATAAAGAAAAAAATCTTTAAAAAAATTACCTAGGGAATAATAATAAACATTGAAATGTATATTATAGCTTGTCTAATAAAAGAGGGAAATATAAAATATAAAGCATATCTATACTCCATAAGTTGCATTTTTCTCCTTATTTAAAGTTTCAGCTGATATCTTAGGAATAAATGTATGAAACATTAAACAATTATAAAATTAAAATGTTCATTCTTGCACACTTAATTATTTCAGTAAACAAAAGCAGCATTTCATGAATCACAACTTCTGCAAATATATTACAAATGTCCCAAAGTAATTGATTGGTTTCATATGAGTAGATGTTTCACCCAACTAAGTGAGGAGTTTTTCATGCTATCTGAATTTTGCTTGTGGGGTTTAAAAGAAAATGGCATTGAACAAACTGCATTCTTCCAGTCTCAACACCATTAGAATAATGTATTTAAGAGTAATAAATCACATAATACCTGAACAAACAATAGGGGGAAGCATACATACAGACAACACACACCTATCCATGGCTAGCACCGTCACAATAGTCACACTGGATATGTTTTCCTTCTTGCTATTCAAGATTGACCCATTCACCTTGCTCTTAACTTCTACTCCTAATTTCTACTGTGTCCCAGTACTTTTATTTATCATTTTCTGCTTCCAATATTTAATTTCTCTATCTTCAGTGACTACTCGCAGAAGGCCTGTAACATGTTTCAAACTTTATAAAACTAATGACCCAATGAGCAAATACAAAACAAAACAATAAACAAACAACTTTTTTTTTTTTTAAGAAGACTTCTTTGGGGCACCTGGGTGGCTCAGTCGGTCAAGTGTCTGCCTTCAGCTCAGGTCATAATCCTGGAGTTGAGATAGAGCCTCACATTGGGCTCTGCTCAGTGGGGAGTCTGCTTCTCCCTCTGCCCCTCACCTTGCTTCTGCTCTCACTCTCTCGTGCTTTCTGTCAGATAAATAAAATATTTTTAAAAAATTATTTATTTATTTATTTATTTATTTATTTATTTATTTGGGGGATGTGAATTGGGGGAGGGGCAGAAGGAGAGGGAGAGAAATCTCAGGCAGACTCCCTGCTGAGTGGGGTGCCCCACACAGGGCTTGATCTCAGGACCTTGAGATCATGACCTAAGCCACAAATCAAGAGTCTGAAGCCTAATCAACTGACACCCAGGACCCCCCCCCCCACACGACAAGCAACTTTTGACACTTCATCTCCCTTTAAGGTCCACAGACGTTACCTCTATTTCTTCTCCTGTCATTCAGTTCTCAACCCATCAGAACATAAGGACATATTCTTTTTATATGGAATATAATCTCTTAATGAAGGTTAGAACTGAGATGTGGGACTGAACACACACACCAAATGGAAAGTTTCTGGAGCAAATCTATGTTAGCTATAATCCATCTATTACCCGTGCACATACTTATAGTGACAGAAAGACATGCACTTTTTCCTGGGTTGACAGAGGTGGTAGAAAAAGAATGGTGTCTTTTCTAAAAAGTAAAATAAAAGCCAAAAGGTATATGCTATTGGTAAAAATGCTAATTCTCAATATTTTTCAAATTGTCTAGGTAGAAGAAAATATTTCTTCAATGTACCACAACCATTACTTTTTTAAAAATATAGTAAAAGGCAATATAGAAAAATAAAAGCCATATAGAATAAAAACTCTTAATATAGTCAACAGACACAAAATTATCACATTAAAATGTTAGAAAACATAAATTCTTATGCTCAATTTTGGTACTTACATCAGTGTATGACAGTTCGCATATCAGCTTAGGCCAAAAACCACTGCTCTCTAATGGCGCTGTTCAGACCTTTTTTTTTTTTTTTTTCCTCATATGTGACTACCCATTGTAATGCAAGGGGATTAAAGAAGAAATATGAGGTCTAAGTTCCATGAGTTGGAGACATCAACATCTCACTTTCTTAATGGATATAACAACCAGATAGAATACCAAAAATAAATGGAAGGCTCAAACAAAACTACAAGCCAACTAAACCTAACCGATGTCTATATAATGCTCTACCTCAAAACACAAGGATACACATTCACCTGCACTAAAGTCCACATGAGATAGTCTTCAGAAGAAATCATACCGTATATAACCCATAAAATAAGTCTCAACAAATTTAAAAGAATTGAAAGCATATATATTTATTCATAACTGAATAAAATTTAAAATAATTGAACGACAATCAGGAAATTAATGATATATGATTTTTAAAAAGATTTTATTTATTTATTCATGAGAGACAAAGAGAAAGAGGCAGAGACATAGGCAGAGGGAGAAGCAGGCTCCATGCAGGAAGCCTGATGTGGGACTCGATTCCCGGGCCCTGGGATCCCGCCCTGAGCCAAAGGCAGATGCTCAATCACTGAGCCCCCCAAGCATCCATGATATGTGATTTTTAAACATGTTTCTAAATTATCGATGAATTACAGATGAAATATAAAAGTAAATTAGAACATACTTTGAGATGAATGAAAATGAAGACAACATACCAAAATTTGAGAGTCACTCAAGCATTGTTCAGATACAATAGCTATACAGTATGGAAAAAGAACAAAGTTGTAGGACATCTCAATTTCAAAACTTCCTCACCGATGCTACCTCATCTCTTTTTTTTTTTTATAATAGCAATCCTAATAGGCATGAGGTACTATGTCATTGTGATTCTCAATTGCATTTCACTGATGATTAGTGATGTTATCTTTTTTTTTTTTTTTTTTTTTGAGAGAGAGAAAGGAGACAGAAAGAGAGAGAAGGAGCAGAGGGAAAGGGAGAGAGAGAATCTTAAGTAGGCTCCACACTCAGCAGGAAGCCTTACATGGGTCTTGATCTCACCACCCTGAGATCATGACCTGAGTCGAAATCATGAGTCAGATGCTTAACTGAATGAACCACTCAGGTTCCCCAATATTGAGGATCTTTTTATATACCTATTGGCCCTTTGTATGTTTTCTTTGGAAAATTATTCATTGCTTTGCCCATTTTTGATGGAGTTATTTTGTCATTGGGTTATATGAGCTCCTTATATATTTTCAGTATTAAACCCTGATTTCAGATGAGTTTTACAAATATTTTCTTTCCCATTTCTGTAGGTTGTGTTTTCATTTTGTTGATTGTTGCCTTCATTGTACGGGTTTCTCTTTGAGTGTTGCCCCCCCCCCCGTTTTTTGTTTTTTATCACCTGTGCTTTGGGTTACATGACCTAACAATTTAGGTATGTTCCCAAGAGAACTGAAAATTTATGCCTATGTGAACACTTGAACATGATTATTCATAATAAACAAAAAGTAGAAATAACCCAAAAATCTGTCAATAGAGGGATGTGTAAAAAAGGGGGATTTTTCCATACAATGGAATATTATTCAGCCATAAAAGGGAAGTATTGATACATGATACTCCTTGGATATTTGTAAGTATTTTCCTATGAAATTGAAGCCAGCACAGAAGATCACATATTGAATAATCAAACCAGAGTAATCAAATACATAGAAAAAGTGCATTAGAAGTTACCTCCAGGCATTGGGAGGAGGGAAAAACTGAAAAGTGAGTGATAATGAATATGGGCTTTTTGAGAGGGATAATGAAAATATTTTCCAGTTAGATAATGGTGATAATTGCATACCTTTGTGAATATACTAATAAGCACCGAAATGTACATTTTTAAAGGTTCAGTTTTGTTATCTGACTTATATTACAATTTAATAAAACGAGCAAAGAAAGTGAAAAAGAAAATAAGAATCATATAGATTTACACTAAAACTAGAGCAAAAACAGCAATTTTAACCACAACAATGAAAACAAAGAAAAAATTTGAGACAGAATAACTAGCTGCCATATATAAACCTTGTTTATATCACCATCAAAACAAATGAACACTAAAAGGCATTTTGGGGCAATTACAGAAATTTTAATATTGCTACTAATTAGTTGATGCAGAATAATTTTTGTAAATTTATTTCACTATGATAATGATATTGTAGTTATGTAAGAAAATGTCCTTATTTTCCGAATTTTATATTGAAGTGTTTAGTGATGAAATGTCATGATATCTTGGATTTGCTTTAAAATACTTCAATGAGGGATCCCTGGGTGGCGCAGCGGTTTGGCGCCTGCCTTTGGCCCAGGGCGCGATCCTGGAGACCCGGGATCGAATCCCACGTCGGGCTCCCAGTGCATGGAGCCTGCTTCTCCCTCTGCCTGTGTCTCTGCCTCTCTCTCTCTCTCTGTGACTATCATAAATAAATAAAAAAAAAAATACTTCAATGAAAAGAGAAAAAAAAGGAATAAGCATTCAAAAATATAAGTAATTCTTAAGCGTAGATGATGTACACATGATGGTTCATTTTAGCATTGTCTCTTCTTTTATGTTTGAGGATATTCTTTATAAATTTTTTTTTTCATTTATGAAATTTTAGAAAGTGAAAGAATGCTAAACTCTTGGGGTTTATTATATAGAAATTTCCATAAACGACAGTATGTTTGTTGTTTTAAGATTCTATAGTATCTATCATATATGTAAATAATTATTACAAAAAAATAAAAACAAAGTAGAATAAATAGCCTTGATCTTAACGTTGCTCATTCATAAAGCACAAATAAACACTGTCCCTTGGAAGCGACACAACACTTAAAATAGAGATCCAGTCTTAGTTCACTGATTTTAATAGCTCATTCTTTATATTCAGCATTACCATGCTTTGTTTTATAATGGCTTATATATCAGCCTTAGGATTTTAGTATTATTTGATTAGAACTTCACTTCTAAATGCATGTCATTTTTAGACTTATCACTTCAATTCTGTGCCTCAGTTTTCATTTGTACATTTGTTCCTGACAGAAATATTCTGAAGTTACACACACTCTTTGAGGACAAATGACAGTTATTACTGCCTTATTGATATTATGTCCCACATTTAGTATATCTGAAAAGTGTACCAAATTTCTGAGATTAGGTTGAAAGTAGTTTATAAAGGTAAGTTAAACTTTCCTTTCATGTTGGGAAATGCTTTTTATTAAAACACACTAGTCTTTTCTTTCTTTATTTGTTTTTTAGGTGTCAAAGTTCTGATTGCTTGGAAAATGTCTTTATCATAAAAATAGATGCTCAGATACTAGCATGAAATTGTATGCAAGATATTCTCTTCAGTAATGTCAAGCAATCAAAAGAAATGATTACTTCTCTCAAGGGCTGCAAAAGGCCTTTAACCCCTTTCTTTTTGTAACATTCACTTGAACTACAGTTTATTCTTTTATCTGTTATTAGTTTTTCTTCAAATGACATCAAATAGACCTTTTCCACATCACCATAATACCTCAATTCATTCTTCCAACAGAACTGAGAAAGTCTGTAAACTTTGCCTCTTCCTGTCTCTAGCTTTTCTGTCAAAGTAAAACATTTGCTCCATGGTGTTAGAGATAGTCCCATAAGTCTTAACAGTTTATGTGCATAAAATCTTGTAAGACTCTAATATGACATCAAAAAAGAGAGGTGAATCACTAACCCAAGCATACATGTGTATATTTATATAATATAAATATATAAAATATAAAAACATATATAATATATTATATAGTATATGTAAAATATATAAATATATAAAATCACTGAGAGTTGTTTAAAAAGTATGTTTAAAACTCAGCATGATAAAATATGCTAGGCACTGACACATATATTAAATTTTTTATCGAGTTAGCATTTCATTTCAATATAATATCATCAATAACACTGAGAAAATGACCCAATGGTGAGATTTTTATCATTATTATTATTATGAGAAAATTGGAAGCAATGCAATCAGAAATCCCTGTTATATTCAAATAGAGTAAAATGCCCAACCTATGAAAAGTTATTTTTTTCTTTTTTTAAAATTTAAATTCAATTAATTAACATATAGTATGTTATTGGTTTCAGAGGTAGTGGTCAATGATCTATCAGTCTTATCTAATACCCAGTGCTCATTACACCATGTGCCCTCCTTAATGTCCATTACCCAGTTACCGAATCCCCCAACCCCTTTCTTCCAGCAACCCATAGTTTATTTCCTATAATTAAGTCTCTTATGGTTTGTCTCTCTCTCTAATTTTGCCTTGTTTTATTTTTTCCTCTCTTCCTCACGATCCCCTGGTATGTTTCTTAAATTCCACAAATGAGTTAGATCATATAATTTTCTCTGATTCACTTATTTGCTTAGCATAATATCCTCTAGTTCCATCCATGTCATTGCAAATGACAAGATTTCTTTTTCTCTTTCTTTCTTTCTTTCTTTCTTTTTTTCTTTCTTTCTTTCTTTCTTCTTTTCTTTTCTTTTTTTTTTTTTTTTGGTGGCCAAGTATTATTCTACTGTTTATATGTATATACATATCACATCTTTTTATCCATTCATCTGTTCATGGACATCTGGGTTCTTTCCATAGTTTAGCTATTGTGGACATCGCTGCTGTAAACATCAGGGTGTAGGTGCCCTTTTGGATCACTACATTTGTGTCTTTGGGGCAAATACTCAATAGAGCAATTACTGGGTCATAGGGTAGCTATATTTTCAACCCTTTGAAGACCTCCACACTATTTTCCAGAGTGGCTGCACCAGTGGCAATCCCACAGCAGTGTAGGAGGGTTCCCCTTTCTCCAAATCCTCCCCAACATCTGTCTTTTCCTGAGATGTTAATTTTAGCCATTCTGACTGGTGTGTATTGGTATCTGATAGTGGTTTTGATCTGTATTTCCCTAATGCTGAGTAACGTTGAACATTTTTTCATGTGTCTGTTGGCCATTTGTAGATCTTTGGATAAATGTCTGTTCATGTCTTTTGTCCATTTCTTCATTGGATTATTTGTTCTTTGGGGGTTGAGTTTGCTAAGTTCTTTATAAATTTGGATACTGATCTTTTATTGAATGTCATTTGCAAATGTCTTGTCCCATTCTATCAGTTGTCTTTTGGTTTTGTCAACTGTTCCTTTGCTGTGAAAAAGCTTTTTATCTTAGTGAAGTTCCAATAGTTCATTTTTGCCTTTGTTTCCCTTGCCTTTAGAGATGTGTCTGGTAACAAGTTGCCACAGCCGAGGTCACACCATTTGCTGCTTGTGTTCCCCTCTAGGATTTTGATGGATTCCTGTGTCACATTTTGGTCTTTCATCCATTTTGAGTCCATTTTTGTGTATGGAGGAAATGGCCTAGTTTCATTCTTCTGTATTTGGCTGTCCAATTTTCCCAACACCATTTGTTGTAGAGACTGTCTCTTTTCCATTGGTTATTCTTTCCTGATTAGTCAAAAATTAGTTGACTGTAGAGTTGAGGGTTCATTTCTGGGTTCTGTATTCTGTTCCATTGATCTATGTATCAGCTTTTGTGCCAGTTTCATACTGTCTTGATGATTATAGCTTTGTAATAGAGCTTGAGGTCCAGGATTGTGATGCCACCAGTTTTGGTTTTCTTTTTCAACATTCCTCTGGCTACTTGGGATCTTTTCTGATTCCATACAAATTTTAGGATTATTTGTTCCAACTCTGTGAGGTTGATGGCATTTTGATAGAGACTGCTTAGAATGTATAGATTGCTCTGGGTAGCGTAGACATTTTAACATTATTTGTTCTTTCCATCCATGAGCATGGAACATTTTTCCATTGCTTTGTGTCTTCCTAAATTTCTTTCATGAGTGTTCTATGGTTTTTTGAGTACAGATCCTTTGCCTCACTGGTTAAGTTTATTCCTAGGTACCTAATAGTTTGGGGTACAATTGTAAATGTGATGAACTCCTTAATTTCTCTTTCTTCTGTCTCATTGTTATGCATAGAAATGCAACTGATTTCTGTGCATTGATTTTATATCCTGCCACATTGCTGAATTCCTGTATGAGTTCTAGCAATATTTTTGGTGGAGCCTTTCAGATTTTCGACATAGAGTATTATGTAATCTGTGAAGAGTGAAAGTTTGACCTTTTTTTTTTTTTAGATGCCTTTTATTTCTTCGGTCTGATTGTTGAGGCTAAGACTTCTAGTACTATACTAAACAACAGTGGTGATAAGGGCTATCCCTGCTGTGTTCCTGACCTTAGGGAAAAAGCTCTCAGTTTTTCCTCATTGAGGATGATATTCACTGTGGGCTTTTTGTATATGGCTTTTATGATTTTTTAAAAGATTTTATTTATTTATTCATGAGAGATACACACACACACACACACACAGAGAGAGAGAGAGAGAGAGAGAGAGAGAGGCAGAGACAGAGGCAGAAGGAAAAGCAGGTTCCATGCAGGGAGCCCAATGTGGGACTTGATCCCTGGACCCCGGGATCATGCCCTGAGCTGAAGGAAGATGCTCAACCACGAGCTACCGAGGTGTCCCTGACTTTTATGATATTGAGATATGTTCTCTCTATCTCTACCCTGTGATGAGTATTAATCAAGAAAGAATGCTATACTTTGTCAAATACTTTTTCTGCATCTATGGAAAGGATAATATGGTTCTTGTCTTTTATTAATGTCATGTATCACATGAATTGATATGCAGATGTTGAACCACCCTTGCAGTCCAGAATAAATCCCACTTTGTTGTGACTAATCTTCTTAATGTACTGTTGGGTCCTATTGGCCAGTATTTTGGTAAAAACTTTGGCATCCATGTTCATCAGGTATATTGGTGAATAATTCTCCTTTTAAAGTGGGAACTTTGTCTGGTTTGGGGATCAAGGTAATGCTGGCCTCTTAAGAGTTGGGACGTTTTCCTTCCATTTCTATTTTTTTGAAACAGCTTCAGAAGAATAGGTATTAATTCTTCCTTAAATGTTTGGTAAAATACCTTTGGGAAGTCATCCAACCCTGGACTCTTATTTATTGGGAGATTTTTTATTACTGATCCAATTTCCTTGCTAGTTATGGGTCTGTTCAGGTTTTCTATTCCTGTTTCAGTGGTGGTTTATACCTCTCTAGAAATGCATCCATTTCTTCCAGATATCCTAATTTGTTGGCATAGAGTTGTTCATATTATGTTCTTACAAATTGGTTTCATTTCTTCGACTTGGTGTGATCTCTCATCTTTCATTCATGATTTTATTTATTTGGGTCCTTTCTCTTTTCTTTTTGCTATGTCGGGCCAGGAGTTTAACAATCTTATTAATTCTTTCAAAGACTCAGCTTTTAGTTTTGCTCATCTATTTTAATGTTCTTTTGGCTTCTATTTCACTGATTTCTGCTCTAATCCTTACTAATTCCCTTTTCCTCCTGAGTTTAGACTTTATTTGATGCTCTTTTTCCAGCTCTTTTAGGTTTAAAATTAGGTTGTATTTGAGACCATTCTTGTTTCTTGAGAAAGGCTCATATTGCTATATACTTCCCTCTTAGGTCTGCCTTTGCTGCATCCCAAAGGTTTTGAACAGTTGTGTTTTCACTTTCATTTGTTTCCATGATTTTTAATTTCATGTTTGGTCCATTCATTCTTTAGTAGGATGCTCTTTAGCCTCCATGTATTTGAATTCTTTCCAAATTTCCTCTTTTGATTGAGTTCCACTTTCAAAGCTCTGTGGTCTGAAAATATGCCGGGAATAATCCCAATATTTTACCACTGGTTGAGACCTGTTTTGTGACCTAGGAAGTGATCTATTCTGGAGAATGTTCCATGTGCACTCGAGAAGAATGTGTATTCTGTTGCTCTAGGATGGAATGTTCTGAATTTATCTGTAAAGTTCATCCGGTCCAGTGTGTCATTCAAAGTCCTTGTTTCCTTGTTGATTTTCTGCTTAAGTGATCTGTCCATTGCAGTGAGGGGGGTGCTAGTGTCCCCTACCATTATTGTATTATCATCAATGAGTTTCGTTAATTTTGTTATTAGTTGGTTTATATAATGGGCTGCTCTCATGTTAGGGATTTAAATGTTTACAACTATTAGATCTTTTTGTTGTATAGGTCTTTTAATTATGATACAGTGTCCTTCTCATCTCTTATTACAGCCTTTGGTTTAAAATCTAGTTTGTCTGATATAAAGATCACCTTCCCAGCTTTCTTTTGATGTCCATTAACATAAATGGTTTTCCACCTCCTCACTTTCAACCTGGAGGTATCTTTGGGGCTAAAATGAGTCCCCTGCAGACAGCATATCAATGGGTCTTGCTTTTTTATCCAAACTGATATCCTGTGTCTTGATTTGGGCATTTAGTCCATTTACATTCATAGTAACCTCTGAAAGATATGAATTTACTGTCACTGTATTATCTGTAAAGTCACTGCCTCTGTACATAGTATCTGTTCCTTTCTGGTCTGTTATTTTTGGTATCTCTTTGCTTAAAGGACCCATTTTAATATTTCCTATAGGGCTGGTTTGGTGCTCACAAGTTCTTTTAGTTTCTATTTGTCCTGGAAGCTTTTTATATCTCCTCTACTTTGAATGACATCCTAGCTGGATAAAGTATTCTTGGCTGCATATTTTTCTCATTTAGTACCCTGAATACATCACGTCACTCCCCCTTGGCCTGCCAGGTCTCTGTGGATAGGTCTGCTGCCAGTCTAATGTTTCTACTCTTATAGGTTACGAAAATTATTTTCTAAAATTTATGATTTTTTAATTAAGGGAAATACCATGAGATAATTTTTTGAGAAATAATGATGTACATGATGACTGAGAAAAGCTGCCTGAATTAGAGAAAGAAAAGTAAATATATAACATTGAATCAAGATAATCTAAATCTGAATTTGATATGTAGTTAGGCAATATTAAGAGTAATAACATCAAAAAGATCCTGCATAACAAAAGACCCATTATAAAAAAAGACACTGTAGCTGCTTAAAATGTAAAATATTTCTGACATTAAATCCATATTCATGCAAGTGAGTATGGAGTTTTCTCTATGACAGAGACTGTAGCAGTTTAAAGATGGCAACATTTTGACACTCCTCCCATCAAGTGATGTGTTGCTTTCTCCTCCTCTGTTTCACTCTGAGTAGGCTTGAAAACTGCTTTAACCAATAGAATATGTCTGAATAGACACTGTGCCAGTTTCCTAGCCCAGGCCTTAAGAGTCTAAGAGGTCACGTTTTCTGCATCTTGAAAGATTTGATCCTGGAACTTACAGTTCCTGTGTGAGAGGTTCTGTGACCTGGTAGAAAGAACATATTGACAGATACTGACATTACATGGAAAAAAGAATTGGACCTTAGCCTTCCAGCCTCTCTACTATGATGCCAATCAAGTAAGTAAATGCATTTTGGATTCTCTAATCAAATCAAGCCACCTGCAGAATAGGACACACCCAGTCAAAAGCATGAGGAACAGTGTCACCAGAGCTGTTCATATCACTGAACCACAAAATCATGACATGTAATAAAATAGTTGCTGATTTTGTATGCTAAGTTTTGGCGTAGTTTTATTATGTAGGAAAAAAAAAGATCAGAACAGAGATTTACTTAACTTCAGATGTATTTGTTTATATTTCAAAGGATTTAAAACCAATAATCATGAATACATATCAAGTGTGTAAAACTGAACATATAACCAACCGTATTATCCATTTAAAGGTATTTATTTACATACCAAAATGTTAAAGATTCTTCCCATTAATCACTATTCCAAGGGATGCCTGGGTGGCTCAGTGGTTGAGTGTCTGCGTTTGGCTCAGGATGTGATCCCCTGGTTCTGGGATCAAGTACCAGGACTAACTCCCAGATTGAGCCCCCTACAGGGAGCCTGCTTCTCCCTCTGCCTGTGTCTCTGCCTCTCTCTCTCTCATTTTGTCTCTCATAAATAAATAAATAAATAAATAAATATTTTTTTAAATAAATCACTATTCCAAGGTAATTCTTTCATATGGGGAAGTGTAATAGCTTCCTCTTTCCCCTGTGCAAATACAAATTAATTTCGGTGTGTGTTTTCCTAGTGTATAATACAGACTTCCTACATATACGAATGGCCATTTAGTTCTTGTCAATTCATTTAGGGATAAGAACTCATTATGGGCAACTCCAGGTATATTTTTGCTTATAAGTAAATAATAAAAATATTCTGCTGTATTTCACAAGTTCTGCACATGAATTCAAGACATTAATCAATGTGGATATCAAAATCCTAATATGCTTATTATCCAGAAATTAGCTATATAAGGACATATCTTGCTCCAAACATGAGTGGGACCTTTAGGTTGCCTGCAGCAAAGGCTAAAATATTATTACTATGTAAAAAAGAAAAAATCATATTGAGGGAAAATTCATAATTTTGGCCACAATGTATAATAGATATGTATAATTGTTAGACATATGTTTACACTATGTCAAAAACAATGTCAACTCACTAATATTTATGCTTAAAATTATCATAAATTTGCTATATATCATTTGTTCAAAATATACACTTCTTTATTTTCTATAGTTTTTTTGTGTCACAGTTTCATATTTTTATATTTTTTTGTAACTGATTTCTATTTCCCTCCTTTTTTTTCATGTCTCCACACTGACCCATGTGTAATATTTCATCATTAAATATGATGTTAACTACAGTTTGTACATTGCCTTTTATTGATTAAGGAAATTCTCTTCTACTTCTAATTTGCTAAGCATTATTATCACATGTAATTAATTTTTTTGTCAAATTTTCTCTCTGACCCTTTCAGATGATTTCTAAGGTCAATTAATATGATAAGTTAAAATGATTGATTGATAAATGTAACAGCAACCTTATATTTGTGAAATAAATTCCACTTAGTCAAGATGTCAAGAGCATATTCTCTCTCTCGATAGTGCTAAGTACATCTTGTTAAGGTTTTGTTAAGATTTTTGGCATATATATTTATAAGGGATATGAATTTTAGTTTTATTTTCTTATAATATCTTTATATAGTTTTGATATCAGGATAACACTGACATCACTAGTGAATTAATAAATATCCCTGTGATGATTAATTTTATGTGTCAATTTCATTGGCTTACAGGATGCCCAGGTATCTGGTGATACATTGCTCTATCTATAAAAGTTTTCTGCAAAGAATTAGCAGTTGATGATAGACTAGGTAAAATAATTCACCCTCATCAGTGTGGGGAAGCATGATCCAATCCTTTGAAGGTCCAAATGAAATAAAAAAGCAAAGGAAGGAAGGGCATATTATTTTTTTCTTGTGGATCTAGAACTTTGATCTCCTTGGAGTTGTTCTATCTCATGCTTTTGAATTCCAGGACTTAACCATTGCTCCCCTGGGTCTCACACCTTCCACCTTGGACTGAATTATGTGAAGCTCAGCAGGTTGCCCATTTTTCCCTCTCCCTTTGCAGGTCTCCCTGTTTGTTCTCTCTCTCTCTTTCTCTGTCTGAAATAAATAAATAAATATATTTTTTAAAAAAGAATTGGAAAGTCAATTTAGTATTCCTGAAAATTCCTTCATTCAGCTATGTATCCAAAAACGTATTTTAAAGATATATGCTTTGCCAATTAAATACCTATATTTAATTACTGGTATATATATATATATATATATATATATATATATGCCATATGCCTTTAATTAAGAAAGTTGCTATTTTAAGAAATCAAAAGATACAAAATGTGCTTGATATTGATTGATTAGGGTTTAATTAATAAATGTGAACAATAATCAATTTAGCAGATATAACAGTACCTGAGTAAAATGTTCCAAGTTTTCTTTATATAATTTCTTTGATGTTTACTTATTTTATCTGGAAAGTTAACAGATCATTCGTGTTTTATCATAAGCATAACTTAATTCATGTATCTTTAGTTAAAGAAACATTTAATTCAAGTATCATATGTTGAGACTATGTATTAAATAAATATCAGCTTATTGACAAGAGAATTTTTTCAAAATTCTTAATAAAGAAATGGCCTCAAATGTCTTAGAAATTTAAAAAATAAAATAAAATAATTGCATAACAAAAATGCATGTACAATATGCCATGTTTAAAATTCTCAAGTACTAATATGTGTAGTATTTAAAAAATGCTAGAGTGGTGCCTGGGCGGATCAGTCATTTAAGTATCCAACTCTTGGTTTCAGCTCAGGTCATGATCTCAGAGTCCTGGGATTGAACCCCGAGTCAGGCTCCACGCTCAGTGTGGAGTCTGCCTAAGATGCTCTCTCTCTCTCTCTCTCTCTCTCCCTCTGCTCCTCCCACTAGAGCTCTTTCTCTCTCTCTCTCAAATAAATAAACCTTTTAAAAATGCCAAAGGTACACAGGAAGAAAAAATAACATCAGTTTAAAGATATTAGTAAGTAGCACTATGAATTTTTGCTTCTGAAGACCAGGGAAATGATTTCAGGTAATCTATATTATAATTACAGCCAAAGCTATGTTAACTTTGGTAAACATTGATTACAAATAATAAAAGACTGAATTTCAATGCAAATATTATCAAAAACTACAATAGCAGGACTCATTCATAGGATATGAAGGAAACCTTCTATTAGTTCATCGAACAAGTTCCTTTTAGAATAATTCATTAGAAACAGTCAGTAACTGAACATTTCTAGTTCAAAACTCACATCACCAGTTACCATTTTTGGTATTTGCTCTTAACCTATCAGTTGCCATCATAACTGGGTTGTAATTATTAAAAACTGTTACAGCCATGACACCTTCCCCACTTAGTAATCTTTTAATTTTAAAGTAATATCTTATATTAAAAATATACAGGCATAATTTAGCCTATAATAATATTTAAAAGTAATGAAACATTTAGAATTTATTAATGTGTATTAATAGAGATTATATTATATATATAATATATATAATATATAATATATATATATTAATAGAGATGTTTATTTCTAGTTCATTTGAATAATAATATCCGGGAACTCTGGTGGATTTTCTTTATTACTAATATTCTCTTCAATTTTCATTATCCATCTAAATGGGAAAAAAAGAGATTTTAACATTTTTAAACCCTATTCACTAAAAATTCAAAAAACACTGAAAGCTTTTTGTACTCTAATGTGTATAACATGAAACACCCCAGTTTTCAGGCTCCCTTAAAGTTTTTCACTTGTGTATTTATACATGAGTGAATTAATATCAGAATTAAAATCTGATTATGATGAACTATCACTATTTTCCAACTGTAGAAATATATTTTATAGTCCCTTATTCAGAATAATCTCGTTTAGTTTTCTTCAAGGAAACCTTGAAAATCTATTTCTGATAATATACTTTTTGTTTTGATGTTAATCCCTTCATTTGTGGTCTCAGATGAGATGACTTAAGGGTGGAAGTAGTATTTTCTGGTTTTTAGTTATAAGTGATTTGCCTTGGCATTCTGGACCTTAGATTTTATAGAAAATATTAGCAATTACAAAAAAAGAGAGAGACAATATTGAAATTATTGACAAAAAGCAGGGCACAGTTCTACAGATTTACATGATGTTCTCTTTTATTTCACATAAACTCCAAATTCATTAATATCTTAAACAATATACACATACCTCCAGGGGACATAACAAATACCATGTTCGATTAAATGTTAATTTAGACTGAAAAGATATCAAAAATAAAATTCACAGTTTTCCATGCAGAATATTTATAAGCAGAACAGAATTAGATCTAATTCTTTGTTATCCATTATATGTACTTGTTTGTTTGCTTTTACTAATATTTTTCTTACATTCAACTGATAGTGTGATCATCTTTAGCTTTGTAGTTTTTAACATTAGCATTAGCTTTGTTCATAAAGTGTTTTGTGTCTATGTAAATTATCCAAATACGGAGGAAGTCAGTTTAGAATAAAGCAAAGAAAATCAAAGGAAAACAAATATAAAACACAAAAATCAAAACAAAACAAAAACAACTACATAATATTTTTGATATTTTAAATTATTCTTCAGTACTTAGCCCGTGGATATGCACATAGCAGGTGTTCAATGGATAATTTGTAAGCAAATAGCAAGGGAGAAGCAAATAAAATTATGATTCAGAGTATTTTATTTTATATTGATTAAATTCTGTGTTTTTGTGTGGAATGTGTTTGTATGTTTATCTGCACGTGTGAGGACAGAGATAGAGTAAAATCCAGAATTTAAGATGAACTGTGAGTACCCACAATTTTAATTTGTAGTATGAATTAAGACACTTGAAAAAAATGGAAAAGTTGAAACATCTCCAAATCTCAAAATAATATTTCTAATACCTCTCGTTGTTTGTCAAAAGTGGGGAGGAGTGATAATCCTGTATCAGAGAAGGGACTCAAATATTGAAGAAGATTGAGGAATTTAAGCTTACAAAACCTGTATGGAGGTGAAGTTTAGAGTTGACAGCACCTGACTTCATGTCTCTGAGGAATTCATGTGTAAAGCAAATCTCTCAATTTAGTGGGCTGCTTCCTCACTTATCATTTAGGTTACTCAAAAAAAGGACATGACCAAAGGTGGAGGAAGCCTGGTATTTTATAAGAAGTGTTATAACATTAAATAGACCATGAATAGAGACACGAATGTTTTGAGAATATAATAAAGTGATCATCTTTGTCTAACGAATGTGGTTTGTGCTACAATTTATATAGCCTTTTAAAAATTTAAGATGAAGAGGAATTCCAAAGATACACAGAGACGCATGTTTGAGTCAAGATCATTGTGCCTTCAGCCTGGGATATAATTGATCATAAAAGTTGTGCTAAATTTATTTAGAATCTAACCCTTTAGGCAAAAATAAATACCGAGGAAAAACACTTCTCTGAGAATTTCTAAAATATACATGATCAGATCTATATTTTAAGAAAATATACTCTTTAACATGATTATTAGACTTGTGAGACCTACTTTTCGGGCACCTGGGTGGCTCAGTCGGTTAAGTATCTGCCTTCAATTCAGGTCATGATCCCAGTGTCCTGGGATTGAGCTCCATGTCAGGTTCCCTGCTCAGAGGGGAGTCTGCTTCTCTCTCTGCACCCCCCCCCATTGTTTTCTCTCTCTCTCTTTCTTTCCCTTTTTTTCTCTCTCACTCTCTCTCACAAAAATGGATAAATAAATATTTATTAAAAAAAGGAAATCTACTTTTCATTTCAGCCTATGCTGTGTATGGTTTCAGAGATCATTAGTTGCCTAAAAAACATCCATCATCTTCTCCTATAGAGAGCTCTGATTTGTAGCTATGCCTCCCAGAGTAAAGACTACATTGCCAATCTCCTTTATGTGTGACTGTGTGACAAAATTGCAATTTATTAATTGCAAGCAAGACATTTTTTTAAGATATTGAAAGGCCTTAAAAGGAGTTAATTCAGCCAGAAGGGGTCTCCTCCTTAATACTTCTTCCTTCTTCCCTTCTTCAGGCAAGTAATTCAGATGTGTTAGGATACTTACCTAGGTTTGAACCTTGAAGTAGCTTTGAGGATAGAAGCCATTCATCACATATTTCCATTTATTTTTAATAATTTAATTTAATTTTTTAATAATTTAATTTGGTACTTATTAGACTTAGTGTTTATGGGTAGATGCATGTGGGATGCATGCATATGTATGTGTATGCATGTTTTTGAAACACTCTTTTCTGAATATATGAATATTTTGTTTTACTTTTTCTCACATGTAACCAAAAAATTAAAGTAGCACTTGACTGAAGAAAATACAAGTGTTTCTCTGATCTAAAACTCCCAGTATTGTCTGGGTAGTATGATGGTTCCATGGTGTCTTTTGCCACCATGGCTTCAGTAATTTGCTCCAGCAGTTTGTGATGTAATTACTGAAATCCAAGCTGTCTGGAGGGTTTAGGAAGATGACGGGGTAAATATGGAAATGTTGAATTGTTCTAAATTAGAAAATACTTTTTATTACTGAATATCAATATAATTATTATTTTATTCATATATAAGATATTATAAAACACTTGGAACAGTACTAGAAAAATAGAAAATACTATGTAAGAAGTTATTTAAATAAAGTTAGAAATTTATCCAAAAAACTGTTTTTTTCAGTTGTCTATAATTGCCATGAATGCAGAGATTATCTTTCACTTAAGTTTTCTCAGTGATTTTGCCATGACTAGTTAAATGAAAAATAAAAGTCAGGCAGACATATAGTATAATATTAGGCAACCAAAATGCAATCCAAGATGAAAAAGTAAATATACAAAAATAGCCTCAAGAAAAGAAAATTGATACATTTAAATAACCTCTTCATTCAAAGATGATAACACTTTGACTCACACCAGAAAAGCCTTTTAAGGGAAATGGTGTTTAAACCATAAATACCACAAACCTAAGCCTTACACGGATGCTCACAGCTGCCAGAATTTTCCGGAAAAAAGAAAAAAAAAATAATTGTCTGCAATCTTTCATTAGCTTCTTTTCTATCACAAATTTAAGCATCCAAAAAAGCAATGAACAATAAAAAACGATGTAAAAGCTCTTTGGATTTATTTACCTGCATTTATCATTTCTTTAAAAAAATTTTTATTCACAGTAATAAAGAACACTTACATTTTCATGGAATTTATAAAGATGTTAATTTTTCTAAACTGAAAACACTTCCCACATGCTTTCCCCTCAACTCGTTGCCATCTATCATCAGTTTTTGTCTATGGTCTGTTAGTCAGTTTCACCCATGTGACAGCGCTCCTATCTAAGCCAATTTCAATTAATTTCTTCATAAGGTTTTTGAAACACAGTGTCAACTGATTTATTTAAACCAACTTATATTACAACAAATGAATTAACACTAGTCACTAATTATATCAAAATAAGTAATCTACTTTTTCTGGCATTACTTACTCTCCAAACTTTTTTCTACATGAATTTTACTACCTCGTACGGCATTTCTGTCTTTTTCTTTTCCAAGTCTTTCAGCTCCCTAAGTATGCAGTTGTTGACATAATTTTCACTGATCATCAACAGATTTTTGTTTTTCTTCCTTACTAACAAAATCCAAAGTTTGTTCCCAACTTCATTGGATTCAGGATATGTGTAACCTAGTTCCCAATGGAAGGGTGGAATTACAATTTTGTTTAGATCCGTTATGAAGTCCAATTCCACATGGCAGCAAAAAAAAAAATATGCAAAAGTATATACAACAATTTGGGCAATATAATTTAGGAAAGTATCTTGAGAATAATCTTGGGAGGGTTTTCCTTGTTTATTATGGAATGCATTCCTCTTATGAATAGATATTTTCAGGTTTACATATGATTCCTAGTACTGCAGAAGTTCCTGATGTAGACTATAGGGAAAAAGAGAAAAGTTACCTAGAAAGAATATTCTGAGAAGGGCAATTTGAACAAAGAGAAAGACTCAAAACTTGGAAAATAATGTTGAGCCCTACATTAATCATAATTAATCAGGAATTTTCTGGCTCTAAAATTTTGATATTGCTTCAAGAAATTTCAGTTGGAGTCTGTTATTAAGGTTGAGCACATTTTAAATATATCAAAATGAATGTAATTTTATTGTAATCATCTTTTTTCCATAAGAACATCATTCCCATGAATAAAAATGTCTGTTTCCAGAAAAAAAGACAAAATCCACAAACTAATGTGATCTACAGTTAATATACAGTATCTATTAAGTGTTCATAGAATTCAAAGGTTTATAAATTCAAAAGTGACTGTGTCACCTTTGCAATATTAATAACAAATAGAAAATTATAAACTTTATTTAAAGAAGGATGGAAATAACTATAATAAAGAAAACAATGTGGCCGCTCACTCATGTTGCATAAGCTTGTCTAAATGTGTGCTGTGAATTAAACATCAGCTAGATGTAGTTATTTACATTCATATTTAAAGTAATTGATTTACATAAAATTAAAAATTTAGTTTCTCAGTAACATTACACCCATTTCAAGTGCCCAATAGTCAAATGTGGCAGGTGATTTCTGTATTGCGCAACACACATATAAACATTTCCATCATTGCAGAAAGTTCAACTGGATAGCACTGGTCTAAATCAAGAGTCAGCAAACTATGATTCACAGACCATCACTTATTTTTGTAAATAATATTTTGCTGAACACAACTATGCCCATCCATTTATGTATTGTCTGTGGAAGCTTTTACACTACTTTGGTAGAATCAAGTAGTTGCAACGTAGACCATACAGCCTGCAGAACCCAAATACTGATAATTGAAATCTTTTTTAAAAAATTGCTGAATTGCTGGACCACAGTCTAAATAATAGCCTAACCATAATAAAAAATGGATTGATATAATAACTACATGTGAATATTTTCTTAAGGAGTGAAGTAAAATGCTTTTTAAACATTTTTGTTCATTCTTTAAACAAACTGTTTGAAGGACATAATAATTCCTTGAATCATAATATGTATCTTTGTTCATCAGTCTTCAGAATATTCTTCATAAAAATGACAACTTGGCTCATATTCAGACATGCAAAAAATATTTAAAAAGGATGAACTTTTACTTAATAAATACTACCTTAGGTTTCTGTTTGACTTTTTTTTTTGAGGAAAGAAATTATTTTTATTAATACTTTGAAGAACAAGAAACAAAGTCAAACGTGTTGTTTTCTGGACAATAAGTTAGCCATGGATTTGTGACTAGAACTGAGAGCTCAATTTTTAATGTGCTCAGATCAGCAGACTATTTCTGAGTGTAAAGATTCTAATCATACACAGTAGAATTTTCAGCCGTCAATCATAAAATGGATTTATGGTCTATGGCCACTGTATCTTTGATTACAAATGACAGTTTTTAAGTCTTTTATGGGAACATTCAACAAGGACTAGGAAACAACAAAAACAAAAGATTTTTGAGTGCACATTAACATTAAAATAGCAATTAAAGACAACCTACAGAATATATTTAAAAAGTAATCCAGACCTTCAAAGATAACTGAAAATTATTGCTTCAAAAGACTCCAAAGAAAACACCTTTAATGGTTTCTTGAGTATTTTTTTCTCTTATGTACCTACTTAGTAACATAGTTTTTCTGCAGAATTTTTACCCCTTTGTTTTTCTGCTTTAAGATGGAAAGAACATTTTTGATTTGGGGATTGACTACACTTGACTTATATTTCACAAACTTGTTTGTTATGTATTTGTAGAGTTTTGATTTCTTTCAGTGGGATTGCCTTTATCATATGTTCAAGAAATCATTTTTCATATTGCCAATCTTTACCAATAATGCCAATTTAAAGAGAATCACTTTTTGCACCTGCTAACTCCATATCTGTGGAATGTAAATTGACTTGGATGTATACTTTTATCACTGTAAGAAAATCACAAATCTCTTCTGTATTCTGAATAATCAGAAATGTTGCATAATCAGAAAAGCTGATTACAAGTGAAATTGACTTATACCCACAAATGAAGTATTTTAGGAATTTCTAAAATTATAAGGATTATGTTTTTTCCCCCAATCTCCTATGATTTTGACATCAAATTTTGCTTAGAAGCTAATTTTAAGGTCTGTTTAGAAGCCAGTAGATGCATGCAAAGTGACATTGGAAAGAGCCAGCATGTTGTAGAAATATGGGAAGAATTATCATTTGTTTATCATCACTTTAGAAAATATGGTATATTGATTAAGAACTCCAGTATTTCAGCCAAACTTCCATGTTTTGATTTTTCATTTTCACTTTTCTCACTTTCCTAGCTGGGCAAACTAGAGCAATATATTAGAGTACAAGCTAAGATATGGTAACAAACATATAAAAAAAATTGCAAAGATTTAACTAAGATAGATGATTACTCCTCAGTTACATAAAATTCCAGAAATGAGCAATCCATACGATGGCTTATCTGCTCAGTAATGTTGAGCGGAGTACCACGAATCTTTTTGTTTTTTATTCACTTAGATATTGCCCTATTCTTCATGCTCATAATTAGACCCGATAAAGTCTGCTTTTCAAACTGTAGAGAGAGTTACAAAGAACAACGTAAGGGTGAACAATTTCCTTTTAAGCAACTTTAGGACATTACCAACAGTTATATTCCATTGGTTAAAACATAGTTAATTGGACATAACTATTTTCAAAGAAGAATTGTAGTTTTACCGAGCTAAACAAGTGTCTGGTTTGGGAAAATTGTGTTGGAGAGCCATTGTTCCATGTTTTACAATTTTCTTATCTTTAAACTGCATCTATTCATGGATTTACGGTGACAAGCAACCATACAAGTACATGCAAAACCCTTGAACAAGCACCTAACACAGACTGAGCCCTTGAAAAATTTTATGTCTATTTCTACTTATGTAATTACTTTCTTCTGTGAACTGCTGTAAATTAGAGATTATGAATATGAATAATATGCTTCATTTAATAAAATTGAAAAAATTAATGATCGATGATAAAAAATAACTCAGTGATTTAGACTGTAATCTCTGATTTGAATAATTTGGGAGAACTTTATTTTAATAAATATTTTAATTGGTCTTCCAATATAGCACACCAGTGCCTTTTACTGAATTATTATGTTGTACAGGAATATTTCAAGTAGATTGGGAGAATCATTAAACTATTAAATAAACACAGATAAAGAGCTACAAACATTTTGAAAATCCTGAGTAAGGAGGGTAAAAATCAATGAATTTTCTAATCAAATTTTGAAAATGGGTATAAGTAAGATAGAAACAGGATTTTAATTTATAAGACAAAGGATAAATCACAATAGAGTCTAGCATTCTATTACCTGAAACTTTATTTAATGTATTCATGAAATTTAAACTTAATAGTTAAGTTTCTTGTTTGAGTGACCATGGCTGAGGAGCTAAACTGCCCAGACATTTTCAGGTCCTAATAGGGAGGAACCAAGAAAAACAGATGCTTCTGGCAGAGGGAAGGGGGAAAGTAGCCGTTTTGAAATAGTCCATGAGCACTCCATAACAAAAGTCTAATCAAGTGAAGGCAAACACTTAACTTGAACCTTATGCCATCTGGTTAAAATAAAATTACCTCTTTCCAATACATACTAACCCTCCAGTTTTAACTAAGGCACAAATGATGAGAAACATCTGTGAAATTAAGAGCCCAAGGATACAGAAGACTAAGATTTAATCGTAAGATTATAGGACATTTTATTTGCCCAAACACACTCTTACTACCACATCAACAGGGCTTAGATAATTGGATTATAGCTAAAAGACCTGCAAGACAAAAGACTCTATTTGAAGAGAAAGAAAAGTTATAGAAATTTAAAGACAACAGGGGGGAAAAATCAGAAAACAAGAGGAGTGTAAGCCTCTGGCACCTACAGCTACAAGAAACATTAAACAGCCTAACTTCAAGCCAGATTAAAATAAAAATTTACACTAAGGCAATCTTAGTCAAAATCCCAGCAAGTTCTTCTTTAGATGTAGAAAGTTTATGTGAATAACCAACACAATATTAAGGAAGAAGCTAAATTGGAGGAGTGACATTACCCACTTCAAGACTTACTATAAAACTACCACAGTCAACACAGTTGAGTATTGGCAAAAGAATTGACTAAAAGGTCAATAAAACAGAATAGAGAGCCCAGCAATAGACTCTCACTAACTGATCTTTGAAAAAGGCACAAAGGCAACTCAATAGAAAATGGATATCCTTTGCAGCAAAAGTGCTAAAAATATTTTAGCTTATAGGTTTGCAAGCAAGAAATAGATGAATAGATAGATCTAATCAAAGGCCTTATAGCTTTCACAAAATAAGAACTTAAAATAGATCAATGGATAATAGGACTAATTTTCAAATTCAGTATTATAAAACTTGTAGAAAAAAATAAAACTTGTAGAAAAAATATAGGAGAGTATCTAGTTACCTAGAAATTGGCAACAAGTTTTTAGATATAAAACCAAAGTCATAATTCATGATATAAGACACTGATAAATTGATCTTTATTAAAATTAAAAACTGCTCTTTGAAAGACACTATTAAAAAATGAAAACAAGAGAATGTGAGAAAATATTTGTAAAGTGCTTAGGGATATATTTGTCAAGAGTGCCAAAAGTCTGTACACTGAAGAAATGTAAAACGGTGCAGAGAGAAATTAAAGATTAGATTTTGAGAAAATAGAGATATGCTCTATTCATTGACTCGAAGAGTCAATATTTCTTAAGTGGCAGTTCTCTGAAAACTGGTCTAGAGGTTCAACAAAACTTCCAATTCATATAGAAATGCAAAGGTCTTAGAATAGCCAAGTCAACTTTGAAAATGAAAAAAACGAAATTGAAGGCCTACCACTACCTAATTTCGAAACTTAAAAGCTAAAGCAACCAAAACATTTTGGTAATATTATAGATAAATGGATTTAAAAAGAGTACAGAAGTATATCTACTTGTGTGCAATTTTTTTGACAAGTGTTAAAAGGCAAGTAAATGGAGAAGAAGTTTTTTTTCAACAGTTGTGCTTGTTATATGAATATATGTTATAGAAAAATAGTGAACATCGACAAGTATCTTACAGCATACAAAATACTAAGAATTTGAAATAAATCATAGACTGAAGTGTAAAGCCTCAAACTACAAAATGTCTAGAGGAATACATAAGAAAAAACATTGACTTAGTCAAGAATACCAAATATATTATTCATAAAAAGAGAAATCTGTAAATTGGACTTTATCAAATTAAAAATAGATGCTACTTGAAAGATAATTTCAAGAGAATGAAATGATCAGCCATAAACTGGGAAGAAATACTTGAAAATCATATATTCAGTAAACAACATAAAATCCAATTATACATGCAATCCTCAAATTCAATAATAAACAACTCATTATAAAAGTGGGCAAAAGATGAGAACAGGCCTTGAACAGAGAAGATACTTGGATGGCAACTAAACACTTGTAAAGATGCTTGCCATCATTATTCATCAAGGAAATGCAAATTAAAAATGAAATGAGATGCTACTGCATAACTATTAGGATAGCTATAATTTAAAACAACTGACTATATCAGGAGGGTGACAATATGGAAAAACAAACTCATAAATTGCTTGAAGGAATGTAAAGTGAAAGAATTATATTGGAGTCAGTTGGGCAGTCTTTTTTTTCCCTTAAAGATTTTATTTATTTATTCATGAGAGACACAGAGAGAGAGGCTGAGACATAGGCAGAGGGAGAAGCAGGCTCCTCTCGGGGAGCCTGATGTGAGACTCCATCCTAGGACCCCAAGGATCACGACCTGAGCAGAAGGCAAACACTCACTGAGCCACCCCGTGCCCCTGGGCAGTCTTTTTCAATTAAAAATTTAAACACATATTTACCATATTATCCAATCATTCATTCCCAGGTATTTTCACAAGGGAAATGAAATCATAGATCCTTACGAAGACTTCCTCAAAGATAATGTTTACAGTCATATTAATTTTGATAGTCAAGAACTGGAGACAGTCAAATATCTATTAACAGGTAATGCATAACAAATTGCAGTCTATACACATAACAGAACACTATTTAACCATAAAAGGAGTGAACTAGTAACACACACTACACAGATGAATCACAAAATAATTATGCTGCATAAAAATAAAGAATACATACTGTATGATTCCATTAATGTAAAACACTAGAAAATGTAAATGAGCGTAGAATGAGAGGCAGCATATTAGTACTTGTCTAGGTACAGGATAAGGAAGAAGAAAGTAAAATAGGACATGGGGAAACATTTGAAGGGTCTAGATATGTTCCTTATCTCAAGCATTGATAGTTTCATAGATGTAAACATGACAGTAACAATCCTGGCAAAATTTGTTAAATTGTATACTTTATTCACAAATCATTGTATGTCACTTATGACTCAATAATAAAGTCAACCGAGAAAAAAAAAATGACATGTACATTAAAGAAATCTCCTTAGGAATAGAAAAGTAACCAGGTAAATAAACTCCTATATATTTATCACCAAATTATATCATTATTATTGTATGAAACTAGAAATGATTTTGTCAAAACTATTCTGTTACATATGCTAAAAAATTTAAAACCAATGAATTTCAATAACTTCAAAATAAAAAAATAAAAAAATAATTTTAACTGTATGGAATAAAATTACTCATGATCATTAAAATATGTTCATCAAGAAATAAGCCACCTAATTATGATTTTGTTACAGAAAAAATATAACAGATAAATTATATCTAGTTTGGATCTCACATTATATGTAAATGAACTAGTTAAAAAAAACTTCACTTAGAAAAGTTAACGTGTTAACGAAATTGCAGATAATTTCTTTATTGCTTAATATTCTTGCCATGCATGCCATAATGATACTTTATAAGTAATAAAAGCAAAAAGAGTAAGCTTCATTCATTCACTGAATGAAACAAAATACTTTTTTGTCTTCTCTTTCATACAGATATAAATGATACTGGATACTAGGATACTATGAAGAAAGAAAAATACTGTATAATGTAAATATGTTTAACAAAAATCCAATGCCTCTACCAGACATTTTGCTTATGGCTAGGGTATCAAGGTAAATATATAGACATTCCGACTTTGAGGATCTCATTTTCTAACATTTCTCATTTCTCTGAAAGTTTCATATCATATTCATCTGTACGATAGAGTGTATTACGCTTAGCAAAATAAGTCAGTCAGAAAATGACAAATACCATATGATTTCACTCATTTGTGGAATTTAAGAAACGAAACACATTAGCATAGAAAGGGAGGCAGACCATGAAAAGAGACTCTACTCATCATCCAAATGAATGATGGGTAGTAAGGAGGGCACTTATTGTGATGAGCACTAGGTGTTAAATATAGGTGATGAATCACTAAGTTCTACCCCTGAAGCTAATATTACATTATATCTAAACTAACTAGAACATAAATTAAAATTTGAAACATTCAATAAATACAATAAGTACACACAAAATTTGGAATGTAGGAAAATCGTAAGCAATCTCACAAGAACTTCCAAGTTTGTAAAACTTACTTGTTGTTTAGAGAAACAAAGAAAAGGTATTTCATTCCAACAAATTACTCAATAAAATATCCTGAAACAAATATCCAAGTAAGAGACTTATTTAAGTTCCAAGTTAATCATCTTAACTTTGATACTTTTTTTTCTTTTTAAAAATTTTTGCAGTAACAGAAGTCACTTGATATTAATTCAGAAAATGATGAATTATAGGCACTGTTTTATATTAAAATCAAATAAGTGATTTGGGGGCATGAGAGAGAGCAAAATTAATTAGACCAGGAAATAAATTCTTGATATTAACACTTTGCTCTTTTTCAATACTAATGTGTCGTTATTTGACTTTTTTCTTTGAAGCTGACAAATTTCAAAGGGACTGGTAAGATTGCAACTTCTGCTAACATATGTGTCTTGTGTAAGTCTTCTCGAAGTCTGAACTATATACAATAAGCAATTTGGGTAATGCTGAAGTCATTTCAGATGTGTTACTATTCCTATTTTTAATGTAATTTAATTATACCTGAACTGCAAGTCATTCATACCTTTTAAAATGTAAAATCCACAAAAGCAAATCAATAAAAAGTTGCCTCCCATTAGTGTCCCACAGCTACTCATTACCCAAAGCAACCTGTTATAATTTTCTTCTAAATTATTCCAAGAATATTTTCTTCATTTACATGTAAATTCTGATATTTTAGATATATACTTTTTTGCTATTTTTAATTAATAGGCTTCATTTTTTTAGAAGACTTTTCGATTTAGGGAAAATTAAGCAGAAAGTACAGAGTTTCCACATATCATACTCCCACCCTTCAAGCACAGTTTCCCCTATTATTACCATCTTACAGTAATGTTGTATCTTTGTTACTAAAAATTCTAAGTATTTATACATTACTATTAATTAAATTCCATAACCCACATTAGGGTTCACTCTTGTGTTTTGCTTTCTATGGGTTTTGACTAGTCTATGTCATGGATCTGCCATTATAGTATCATGCAAAATAGTTACACTCTTCTAAAAATCCTGTTTCACATATTGAATTCTCCCCCTTGATGCTCTGGCAACCACAGATATTTTCACTGTCTGCAGTTGTTCCTTTTGCAGAAAGTCATATAGTAGAATCCTACAGTACGTAGCCTTTTCAGACTGGCTTCTTTCACTAGCAATATGTATTTAAAATCGTTTCATGCCTTGTCTTTTCATGCCTTGATAGATACATTTCTTTTTAACATCGAAAAACATTCCATTGAGTGGATTAAACGCAGTTTTTCCATTCACCTATGGAGGACATTTTGGCTGCTCTCAATTATGGGCAATTATGAATAAAGCTGGAATAAACATCAGTGTGCAGGTTTTTGTGTGGACATAAATTTTCAACTCAATTGGATAAGTACCTATGAGTGCTACTGCTGGATCATATGGTAAGACTATGTTTAGCTTTCTAAAAAAATCCTGCCAGCTGTCTTCTAAAATGGATGTACAATTTTGAATTGCAACCAGATATGAATGAGAATTTATTTTGCTCTGCATCCTTACTAGCATTTGGTGTTTTCAGATTTATGGATTTTAGCCATTCTAATAGATGTGAAGTGGTATCTCATTGTTTCAATGCATAATGTCTTGACAACATACGATGTGGATCATCTTCTTATGGGCTGGTCATCTGCATACCTACCTTGGTGAGATGTTTGTTCAGAAGCTTTGCCCATATTCCAACTGGATTATCTTCTTTGTTATTCTTGAGGTTTCAGACTTCTTTATAAATTTTGGATGTAATATCTTTATGAAATATATGTTTTGTAAGTATTTCCTATCAGTTTGGGGGTTATTTTTTTCATTCCCCTTAATAGTACCTTTCACAGAAGAGGTTTTAATCTTAATAAAGACCAACCTCAATTCTTTAATGGATCACGCTTTTGGTGTATTGTATTAAAAATTCATTCTAAAACCCAGGGTCATTTATTTTCCCCTATGTTACTTTCAAGAACTTTCAGAGGTTTATATTCTCATTCAAGTCTGTGATCCATTTTGAATTAATGTTTGTGAGAGGTTTAAGGTCTGTGTCTAGATTAATTTCTCTATATGTGGAGATCCAATTTTTCTAGTATCACTTGTTGAAAGAGCTATTCTTGCTTCATTGAACTGCCTCTGCTCCTTTATTGCTGAGCCTTTTATTCTATTCCATTGATCTATTTATTTGTCTATTGTCTTGCTAATACCAAACTGTCTTGATTATAGTAGCATTATAATCAGGTCATGTCAGCCTCCCAATTTTGTTCTTTATCAGTATTGTTTTGTCTATTCTAGGTCTTTTCCTTTCCAGTAAAAACTCTAGATACAATTTGTCAATACTCACAAAATAATATTTCTGAATGCTGATTTGGAATATGTTAAATCAATAGATCAATTTGGACATAACAGATCAAATCTTCCCATTCATCTATGCAAAAGTCAGCTCCATTTATTTACATCTTATGTCATTTCACCAGTTTCGTAAGTTTTCAAAAATAGTTCATGGTGGTGCCTGATAGGTCAGTCAGTAAAGGATGCAACTTTTGATTTTGGAGTTGTAAATTTGAGTCCAATGCTGGGTGTAAAGATTACTTTAAAAAAATAATTTATATACATATTTTGTCAGATTTACATCTAAGCATTTCCTTTTTCTTGGGGTTTTTTGTTTTTGTTTTGTTTTGTTTTGTTGTTGTTGTTGTTTTCTAATGCTATGGTGATGTGCTTTTAATTTCAAATTCCAGGGGCAGCCCCGGTTTGGCGCCGCCTGCAGCCCAGGGTGTGATCCTGGAGACCCGGGATTGAGTCCCACATTGGGCTCCTTGCATGGAGCCTGCTTCTCCCTCTGCCTGTGTCCCTGCTTCTCTCTCTCTCTCTCTGTGTCTCTCATGAATAAATAAATAAAATCTTAAAAAATTTTTTTTCAAATTCCAACTGTTCATTGCTAGTGTATTGGAAATAAATGACTTTTCTATTTTAATCTTGTATTCTAACCTACTGTAATCACTTATTGATTCCAGGATTTTTTTAATGATTTGGGATTTTCTACATTATCATATTATCTGAAAATAATCACAGTTTATTTTCTCCTTTTCCAAACTATATAACTTTTTGTTCATCTTCTATTAGCTTGCATTAGCTGGGATTTCCAGCACTATGTTGAACAGAAGTAATTAGAGGAAAAATCCTTGCCTTGCTCCTGATCTTAAGGGGGAAACATTTAGTTTTTCACCATTAGGTATATTAGCTGTAGGGCTTTTGAAATATTTTGTAGTAAACTGAAGAAATTTACCTCTCTTCTGAGTTTTCTGAGAACTTTATCCTGAATGGGTATTGTATTTGTTAAATATTTTTTCTCTATCAATTGTGATCATTTGATTTTTTTTTCCTTTAGGTTGTTAATGTACTAGAATACATTAATGATTCTTAAATGTTGACCACCTTTGCATACTTAGAATAAATCTCAAATGGCCATGATATAAAATAATGCTTTTTATGGATTCTATTTGCTAAAATATTCTTGGTAAATTTCAAATCTATATCCATTAGAGTTTCTGGTTCATAGTTTTTCTTTCTATAGTGGCTTTATCTGGCTTTGGTATTGTGGTTATGATACCCTCAGAGAATGTTTTAAGAAAAGTTATCTGAATCAATTTTCTAGAAAAGATTGGAGAGAATTGTTATTTCTTCTTTAAAAGTTTGGTAGAAATCACTAGTGGAAACTTAGTTGCTGGCTCAATTTCTTAATGGATAAAGATACATTCAGAATATTTATTTCTTGTATGAGTCTTGCAGTTTTGGTATTTTAGAATTTGGTTCATTTCATTTACATTATTAGATTTGTAGGCATATTTTTAAAGCATTTTAATTTTTTTTTAAAGCATGAGAGACACAGAGAGAGAGAGAGGCAGAGACACAGGCAGAGGGAGAAGTAGGCTCAACGCAGGGAGCCTGATGTGGGACTCCATCCTGGGACTCCAGGATCACACCCTGGGCTGAAGGCAGGCACTCAACTACTGAGCCACCCAGCCATCCCTTGTCAGCATATTTGTAATTGTAAATATTATCCATTTATTATCCTTTAAATGTCTATGGAGTCAGTGCTAATAAACTGTCATTTTGGGGTTAGTAATTTGCGTCTGTTTTTTCTTGGTTGTCTAGGTGTTTAATCATGTTATTGATCTTTTTAAATAAAGACTTTTGGGGGGTGTCTGAGTGGCTTAGTCCATTAGGCATCTGACTCTTGATTTTGACTCAGATCATGATCTAAGGGTTGTGAGATGGAGCCTGCATCCAGCCCTCCTCCAGCCCTCAGTCAAACCACCTGCCAACCCCCAGTCTCCACACTGGGCATGGAACCTCCTTGAGATTTTCTTACTCCAGAACAAACTGTGGGTTGCTGGAGCGGAGGTGGGTGGGGAGATGAGTAATTGGGTGATGGGCATTAGGAGGGCACTTGATATTATGAGCATTGAGTGTTATATGCAACTGATGAATAACTAAATTCTACCCTAAAATTAACAATATGCTATGTGTTAGCTATCTTGAATTTAAATAACCTCCACCAAAGTATTTTCAGATTTTTCCACCTCTTTTTGTTATTGGTATTTAGTTAAATCCATTGTGGTTTAGGAGCCATGCTATATATGATTTCTATTCTTTCAAGTTGGGTAAGCTTGTTTTTTTTGGCAAGAATGTGGTCTATCTTGGGAAATGTTCCACTGTACTTGAGAAGAATTTGTAATCTGCTATTGACTGGTGAAATATGCTAGAAATGTTAATTAAGTACAGTTCATAGATGGTTCCATTCAGTTCTACTATATCTGCCAGTTATTGACATAGGGCTGTTGAAATATCCAACTATGATAATGGCTTTGTAAATTTCTCCTTGAATTTTTATCAGTTTTATTCTCTCATATTTTGATGTTCTACAGTTAGGTGCATATATGTTGAGGATTGTTATGCCTTCATGCAGAAGAGACTCCTTTATCTTTATGTAAGGTTCTCATTGGTCATGATAATGCTATTGTAGTTCAACATCTGCTTTTTCAATAATAAATATAGCTACTCCAGATTTCTGTGATTTGTGTTAGCATGGTATATATCTTTCGTCATCTCTTTAATTTTAAACTATGTCTTTATAATTAAAGTGGGTTTCTTGGCATGCCTGGATGGCTCAGTAGTTGGGCAATTGCCTTCGGCTCAGGTTGTGATCCCAGGGTCCAGGATTAAGTTCCATATCGGGCTCCCTCTGCCTATGTCTCTGCCTCTCTCTCTGTCTCTCTTTCTCTCTCTCGCTCTCACTCTCTCTCTGTGTCTCTCTAGAATAAATAAATAAATCTTTAAAAAAATAAATAAAGTGAGTTTCTTATGGGCAATATAGTTGTGTCTCTGTTTTGTTTTGTTTTGTTTTAAATCCATGGTAACAAACTCTTTTAATTGGTGTATTTAGACCTTTCAGATTTATAATAACTATTGATACAGTTGGATTATTATCTAGTAAGTTTATTTTTAGTTTGTATTTGAATTCTGGTTAGTTCATATCTAGCACGTTTATAACTGTTTCTCTTCTTTGAATTTGCTCTTAGTTTCATTTTTACCTTTCCACTTTTCTGCCTAATCCAGTTTAAATTAACAAACCACTTAAACCATTATATAAGATTTTCTATACCTTGGTATATCAATTATACTCCTTATTTTAATTTTCAATCTTTTCCCTATAGTTTGCAATATACATTTACAAATAATAGAACTCCACTTTCCAATAATACTATACCTCTTCCTGGTTATAGCAGGTACCTTATCATAGATTATTCCCAATTCCTCTGTGCATCATTTTTAATACTGCTGTCACTTATGTCATTTATCCATGTTATGGTCATTATATATATATATATATATATATATATATTCTATATATGTTCTATATATATTAATTTAAAGTTATCTATTTGAACAAGATTAAGAAAAATAATGATTTTATTTTACCTTCATTTATTCCTTTTCTGATGTTCTTTTCTTTATGTAATCCCAGTTTCTGATCTGTTTTATTTCCCTTCCCTCTGAATAACTTAACATTTCTTGCAAGGCAGAGGTATTTGGAATAGATGCCCTCAGTTTTTGTTTGTCTAAGAAAGCCTTTATTTTCCTTCCTTTGGAAGGTTAACTCTGCTAGATACAGAATTCTATGTGGATTTTTTTTCTTTAATACTTTATGTATTTTATTCCACTCTGTCCTTATTTATATTGTTTCCAATGAAAAGTCCAGTGTAATTCTTATCCTTCCTCAATAGACAAGATAGTTTTCCCTTTCTGGCTATTTTCAAGATTATCCCTTTGTATCTCATTGTCTTTGATTGTCAGTAATTTATCATGATGTACCCAGGTATAGGGTTACAGTGTTTATCCTGCTTTGTTTTCTCTGGGCTTTGAGTTTGTGGTTTGATATGTCATTAATTCTGGAAAATTCCCAACCCTTATTAGTCTAATATTTCTCCTCCTTTCTCATTTATTTCTGATCTTTCTAGTAAAGGATGTTATACCTTTCGTAATTACTCCACAGTTAATCCGTTATTTTTTTTCATTCATTCATTTTTATTTTTTTAAGTTTTGCATTTCAGTTTGATTAATCTTTTTGACATTATCATTAATCTCACTGATTCTTTTCTCAGCCTGATCCTAAATGGCTAATGAGACCTCTAATACATTCTTTATTTCTGTTATAATGTTCTGTTTTTCCTAACATTCCCTTTCACTTCTTTCTAATAATGTGATGGTAAGGGATTGAGTTTAGAAACATTTTTTAATCTTATGATTGAATTTAAGTTATTCATAGGTCTAACGTCCTAAGCTGTGATCTTTGAGTGTCTTTTTTAGTCTTTTTCCCCTCCTTTACTTGGGATAAGTAAGTTAAAGAGGGATGGGTTTAGTTAGTATCCTTACTCTAGAACAGATAAGTATCTCATAAATCTCCTTTCAAGGGGAGGTCTTTGTTATGGAGAACACTCTGGGTATATTTCAAGATGCTTTTTCCCCTTCTTGCCTGAAGCATTAAAGGATATTTTTCAGAACTTCATCATGAAAACCTGGAATGGCTCATAGAGGCAAAACCTTATAAAGTTCAGAAGACTCCCAAAACAGGGATCCAGGGAGATTTTAACTCACAAGAGAGTCTATACTCAGTCTCCAGCATTTGTCAAATTACCAATTAATGTTCTTACTAGTTACTGGCTCTGGTGGCTTATTTCAGGTAAGTTGATCTCAACTTTGATTCTCTGTATTTGCCTGTCTTCCCAAAAATCCATTGGCTATGATTTCAATTCTCTAATGGTTCTGCGAAAAGTTTTTGGTTTTCAATTTTTAAAACTTTTTTTCTTGTTTTTAGGACAAGGAGTGACAATGTCCAAACCATTTATTTATTGTAAACTAAAAAAACAGAAGTTCTTTTTATTTAAACAAAATATCAGCATGCTATATACTCTGTACATTGCTTTTTGTTAATTAGTATATCTAAGGATTGTTTTCTCATTTTGCAGTTGCTCAGTGGTTAATATTCAAATGTTCATCTATTTACTTAAGAAATATTTATTATTTATTAAGTGGATTGATAAAGGATATTTCTCAAAATTCTTAGTAGATATGGCGTATTTAAGACAGTATTACTAAAAACGGTTTAGTGATAAAGCACCTTAAGTAATTCAATCTGTACACAGAGCAGAAGGTAAAGAGATTAAAGTGTGTTGTGTATTCAACATCACACAAAAAATGCAGCACCTATATTATTAATTTTAAGGGAAAACAAAGAGAATAAATAAGAAGTGATACTAAAAGACATAGAAGGAAAGAATCCCAAGGAGTAAATAAGTTAATGCTAAATAGAATATTGAAGAAAATATAGCCAGAGGGATAATTTTAATTATTTTTAAGTTTTAATTTTTGAATTCTCAAATCAGACAAGAAAACAGAGAGAAATGTATTAAAAGACAGAAGTAGTTTTGTCCTTCATATTTATATATATTTTTTAATCTAAAATGTAGCATCATCCAAACTATCAATTTAGAAATGAGTAATATATGTCTATTCTTTTCTTATTATTAAATTAGGTATCATTTTGGTAGTTATTCAATATATTCTATAGGACATAAGTTTCATAGGTATATAATAATTTTAGATTCACAAATGTATCTTCAATATTTTAATTCATTTATGTAACACACTCAGTGATGTAATCACATGTATCTTGGAATATTCAATTTGTTGGTAAATAGGCAAAATATGTTGTATATGTACAGTCATCATTATCAGGAGGAAATGAGATTATGAAAGTTAGTGCATTTACTTTCATTTTAGTGCCGCTTTACACTTTTATCATTGAATTAAAATATGTGAATATTTATTAAATTATATTAAATAAGCAGTGGCAACATTTTATTAATGCAGACATACCTGTGCATTATACTTTGGAATGTGAACCCCAAATAAGCCTTATGGGAAGAAATTTTGCAATGTGCAGAGTATTCTTATAAGTACTCATGTATTGATGACCAACATTTCCACATTTATTAATCTTTAGAGAGAAAAAAGCAGAGATGCAAATAACATTTAAATAGAAGAGCAATTGCCTTTGTGTTGATTTACCAAGAAAACTTAGAAACAATTTATAGGTAACAGAATATTGAACTCGGTTAAATTTTTATTGCTTATTCACAGAATAAAATTATGTTTGAAACATCTTCAGTAGTACATAAAATGATCACTATTTAATATTAAAATTTAAGAATCAGTATAGAAAACAATTAAACATACCTAGCCTATTTTTAAAACCTTAATACAAAAAAAAAAAACCCCAGATATGAGAAAAGATAGAAAATTTGGAAAAATATATCTAACATATATCTCTTAGTACATATGTATGAATTTCTTTTGGGTATAGGTTTTGTAATAGAATACTAATGTCATAGTCATGCTTATGCTCAACTTCAGTAGATACATCCAAATAGTTTTCCAAGCTGGTTCTACCAATTTCAATTCTGGCCAGTAAAGTGTGAAAGTTCTTTTTGCTTTACCAACCTTGCCAATATTTCATATTGTCGCAATATTAATCTCAGAGTTGTAAATTTGCTTACTGGTATGTTTTTTCCCTTTCTATTCATCTTTATGTTCTTACATTTTAAAAATAAATAAAAATAAACATCATAAAAATAAGAATTATATGCTAAATGTTATATTTCTATACACCTTCTACTGAACTTTTATTTTTCCTAGGTTACATATTTAGAATTCATCACATAAACCAGTTAAGTAAAAGGATTAAGATTAATGTAATATATATGGTGAAGATAAATTGTTCTATAGATTTTAAATGACGTGGGATAAACTGCACCATTTTGTAAAAGGGACATCCAGATGTGGCAGAGGGATAGATTAGGAGGCCTTTTGTATCTCTAATGTGCCTGCATCTGTGATGATAACAGTCCTTTATTAATAAGAGGGTTCTTTGCCTTAATTGGAAATTTCTTGGCCTGCTGTTCAGCATTTGTTTAGGAGAATTGGCAAAAGAAAACATAGTATTACTTCTGTTTACTTCATAAGTACTCTTGTAAATAATTGTATAAAATCCTGTTATTCACATTTCTTAAATAACGAATAGAGATTATCTGCCCTTGTGAACAAAGCTCATTATCTTTAATCTCTACTAGAAAATATCATAGAGGATTTTGTTTTATTTGTTGTTCTCAAAAAGAAATGTATCTCTGTATGTGTATACATACTCATAATCTCCTGTCTTTTGGTTTCCCCCCAGAAGAATTGTCTGCACTATTAATATGTATAAACATACTATATATGGGATATGTCTGTCAGCTTTTCAGTTTGTTCTCTGGGATTTGCATGTCCTTACTTAACATGTTCCTTGTTTCTGTTATTATGCAAGAAATCATGCCTGATTAAGTTCAGACAGTTTGCAAGGCAGGGGGTTTATGTAATTGCGATCATGCTCTGCAGGTTTTTACTTAATTGTCATCTCTTCTGAAACTAGATTAAAGGATTTTTTTAGAGTGTGCTGCTCACCTGTTTGTTCATTACATTAATTTAAGTTGTCTTCCCTGCTATTTGTTAAAAACCCACCACCAGGAGAATTTGGTGAGGTCATTTTTTTTCCCTCTCCTATCTGCCTAAAGGCATTATATCACTTTGTCATACAGTATCAGGTATCCAGTAAACTCCCCGACTTTCCTCAGATATCTGGGATGATGAAAGTACCAGAATAAGTTCACCTGTCCCTTGGGAGAGCTGTGCATACCATTCTAATCCATGAGGATAAACTTTAAAGCATTTAAAGCTTAAATATCTATGTAAGATATTCTCAATATAAAATGGTATATTCCTTTGACTCATGGTGCTACAAATCCAAGGGATATCAATTGTATTACCTTTTCCTCTCTAAAATAGGCAATCATAGGGAATTCATTTTCTGACTTAGAATCTAATTCTCCACTTTCTGTAGACATGGCAATAAACACCACATGTGTTTATTCATATTATCAATTAAACTTTATACCTCTAATTTCTGCAATTGGAAGTTTGAGATTATACATGTGACACAGTAACTGAGCATAAAATATTATTTAATATAATTTATTACAGTATTTGTTGTATAATAAATTTTTTACCAATTCCTCAAAAAGAACCAAAGGAAAAAGTAGTTAACTTGCATGCTAACAATCAAATTACTAGTAAATGTACAGCTTATTTTTTTAAAGATTTTCATTTATTTATTTATTGATGAGAGACACAAGCAGAGGAAGATGCAGGCTCCTCCCAGTGAGCCTGATGCAGGACTTAATCCCAGGACTCCGGGATCATGCCCTGACTCGGAGGCAGACGCTCAACTGCTAAGCCACCAACACATTCCAAATGTACAGTTTATATTGAAGATTGATTCTATCTAAAATATATGATTTTTAATTTTTGGCACATTCTTTCTGTGATAACTTGGTACTTTAGCTGCTTTTTGAGCTATTCCTTGAACTGTGATTGTGGATTAAAGCCCTATTGTAAAAACATACTGTGTAGCAGACCATGAAAACAGTTTGGGTTATCAGAAATATGTCGGCATAACACGAACAAAACAGCACAAAGAGAAATCTAAATCAAGCATCCACAAATATAAAATTATTTAATAAGAATTTCTACATTTTCATAGTGAACAGCACTTAGAAATTAAAAGAATACACTGACCTGTCATTTATTAGTTGTTACATATCATTAAGATGAAGCCTTCTGTGTTAAACCACATGTAATCATTTAAATCCAGTATATTTGCAATTATTCATTCTTTTTAATATCCTCTTAGAGTCTGGAACACCTGGGTGGCTCAGTCGGTTGAGTGCCTGACTCTTGATTTCTGCTCAGATCATGATCTCAGAATCCTGAGGTCAAGCCAGGGTCAAGCTCCATGCTCAGCACAGAGATTCTCTCTCTCTCCTTTTTCCCCTCCCCTTGCTTGCACACGATAAATAAATTAAATACATAAATATTTAAAAATAAAAAAATACAATCTTTTTTAAAAATCCTGTTAGAGTTTGTCCTAATGAAGCCCTTTTATCACTGCATACCAAGACAATTTCATGTTGCAAACCTTATCTTCACAACACATCTAAAAATCATTCCAAAATAATTTAAGTGGGTATTTTATAGTTAGAAGAATGTTTATTTATTTATAGTCAGATAAATTATTCCAAAATAATTTAAGTAACAATATTAGAGTCAGGAGGATGTTTATTTGTGGTCTATATAAATGATTGAAAAAAAATGGTGGCCCCAAACAAGAGATTGATTATAACCTATTTTTATAAGTGATTATTATAATGATAATAAAATGCATCATATAGTTTTAATATGGCTGAAAATGTTCAGGTATTGTGTTTGCTAAAATGCAAGAGGCATGCCATTTCCATTAGATTATGATCCCTTTAAACCTATGAATGTTTATATATTTACAGCGATTATTTCATTCGAGATGGACTTGTTCTAAAATACGTATTGAGAGTAGACAATTCTATTCTAAACATGAGAGAAACTTCGTATCTCCCCTAAAGTGGAAAACTATAAATGCTGTATACTCAAAATCCTCATAAGAGTTTTAAATGTGCAAAACTGATGGGAGACCAATCCAGGTAGTATACTAAAACTTTATTTCAGAAAATCAGCTTTAAAGATATATTAAGTACCAAGTCAAATATGGAAATTTTGAAGAACCCCAGAGCTAGTAAGAGCTGGGAGACACAACACACCCTTAAAGCTGAAGTAACCAAGGGAGGGGACTTTGTACCAGAGCCCAGTACTGGGAGAGGTTAGTGGGAGTGGACTCAGTGAAGAGGCAGGCATCCTTGACAGAAGCTGCCAGAAACAGGGAAAGAAAGGTTTCTCCTTTCTCATATTCTCCAATCTTCTGGCAATACTTTTTACCATCCAAAATCATAGGAAACCAGTTGGCAAGGGAACCCACAAAATGTGGTTGGCAAATGTGGAGTATAGGGAGGCTATATAAGAACAGAAAGGCAAATGTCTTGACTGCCAGGCTCTACCCATTTTGTTAATCAGCAAGTATTTTAAACCTTTCTACCAGTGCTTCACAAACCAAAAGTTTGCACTTTCACCTAACATGATGTAATTATCTTTTGCACAAAAAAGATCATTTCACCTTATCTCCTATTGTTAAAATATAATTAAAAACAAAATCTTCTCCAAACCAAGAAACCCTCCTGACAAAGGGAGATGAGAAAGAAAATTTGCTATTGAATATATATACATTGAGCTAGAACGTGATACATGTCACAGCCAATCCTAAGAGACTGCAAAGATAGGAAGAAATCTGATCCTTTTATAGAGCCAAGCATTTACAATGTGTTACTTGCCTTGTTTTCAAGATAAACAAATAACTAATCTTCAAGTAAGAGGACTCAACAGCATCATGAGTCACATAGCTAATCCTAAAATCACTTGAAAATTGGGGTGAACATTTGGGTTAGCTGGTTGATTTTATCCAAAGGAAAGTAAACTTTTCAGGTCGTTATGACAGGAGGTAGTTATGCAATCTGGAGATTTGCAATTTGCGATACAGCACACCTAAGTCGGTCTCCTACTGTACCACAAAAACTGGAGATAGGGACATTATCTTCCTTGATGTTTATACTTCCAGGAGATGGTTCTCGGTTCCTGGAGAAAGACACGCCTCGGTCTGAAAGCTGGCAAGAGGCTTACTACAATTTTAACAAGACTTATATTCATTTCAAAGCAAGAAGACGATGAACTTAAAATTATAAGTTTTCCAAGGTGAATGTTCCCAAAAACATTATTTCCCTTATTTCCAACAATGAGAATTCGGCCCTTTACTTGTAGTTTGTATATGTATTTATGCCCTACAATAAGGGGAGACACACTGTCCTATCAGTTACCTATAGCTTAGTCCAAGCTCAACATCTCCATCCCTCTTCCCAGGTCCAAATGCAGCCACTTGAGGTCTGATTATTGGTCATGAACTAAAAATCATAAAGATAAGCTCCAACACTCTTTACCAAAACTACTAGAGAGAAAAAAGATAACAAAATAAAACAAAAGAGTTTCATCGTCTGCATACACAGATGCATAATACAACGTTCACTGCTGTCACTGTTCTCACTTAGGCAGTTGCTCAAGAACCTATGGCTTTATTTACCAATATCACTATTCAGTTTGTGGGATATAGCCCTAGTGCTGTTAGAATCTCATTTACAATTTAGTTTCTTCTTGGAAAATTGTGCTCTCAAGAAATTTCATTCTGAATTCATAATCTTCACTCAACAAAACAGGCAGAGCCATTCAAGCCTCATTCAAAATAACCAAATTGTTCACATGCACTTGATTTGCATGGTACAATAAACTGTTTTCTCATAATATGTACTACTTTAACAGTGATAATAAGGGTGATAATAATATATTTGTTTGATGTTTGTAAAACAAAGCATTTGAGAATGACAATACCACATGAAGGGTCTCTGATGATTCCACTAGCCTAAGCTTTCAAAGGAATAGAGAGTTTGATTAAGCATAACATATGAGTAGGAAAGTATTTATTTCTACTAGGCTTATAATTTTTGAAAAACTATTTAAGATCTATAAACACCATGCAGTATCCTTACTTCATTCTGAGATCATCAAGTTATCTGATGCTTCATTATGAAACTCTTCCTGTGTCCTTTTTCAAACTTAAAAAGCCAGCCTAAGATCTCATTGCCATGACTCATGTTCTGCTCCAGCTGCTATTCATACTGTCCCCATTTTCATCCAAATCTCCCTAAATAGTCTGAATTCCATATTTTCTCCTTCTCACTATCTCATTTACCCATCGCTGACAGAGGTCTGATTTCTGCCCCTTCTGCTAAGAACCTGACTTTTTGCTAAATCCCTCTGCCATTGTCTGGGTGTAGCAGCTATACTGGTCACTCTCCTCCTCTGGCATTTTCACCTTTGGTTTCCACAAGTTACATATCCACCAATGAGGAATGCACAAGAGCACCAACATGTTCTGTACTTGGGGAGGAAGCAAAGAGCTTTACCTCTGCTCCCCACCCACCCTGCCCTGCTCCAGATTGTTAGCTTTATGAATGAATGCCTGCATGATGCTGCATAGTGACTGACATATACATTTTAAAGTCAGGCAGCCTGTGCTTTAATTCTGACTCTACCACTTACTAGTGTGTTTTTAAGAAAATATCCGTGTTTCCACTTTTTTTTCCATGTGTAATATGGGTAGATATGGGGACAAAATAAAGATAATTTACCTAATTTTAGCACATTTCCTAGCACCAAATTGCTTCTGATTCATCAGGTTATTGGGGAATTCAGATATCATAAGTCAAAGAAACCAAAACCGTGCTCTGCATGCAGGAAGGAGAGTTGCTAAATGTCATGCTGACATGGCTTTAAAGAATAAAAACTTTTGGAAAGGATACATGTTGTATCCTGTTGTAAATGGCTGTAGTGAATGAGTATTTTGCTTGCAGTCCCAGAAGTCTACAGTGTAAATTACAACTGTGACACTCACAGTGCTCATAAAAAAAAAAAAAAAAAGCAAAAACAGTCTGATATTTGAAAACCAAGTAGCAAGACAAAAGCAAACAAAGCTAGTTCCTGAATAAACTGCTTACCAAAGAGGTTAATCTAAAATTAAGTAACATATATGCTATTTTGCAGGGGGGGGGGGTTCCCCTTAAGAAATTAATCCTCAGCTCAGACCTTTGTTCTAAATCAGGAGTGCTCATGACCCCATGATTCTCACCTACACTACTACTGCATTTTCACAGTTGGTTTATTTATTTGAGAGAGAGCGAGAGCACAAGCAGCGTAGAGGGAGACTGTGCTGAGCCACCCAGCTTGCTCCATCTCAGGACCCTGAGATCATGGCCCAAACTCAATGAAATCAAGAGTCTCTCTGTGCCACCCAGGGGCCCCTGCATTTTCACAGTTTAGTTTGCATCAGGCACCACTAGCCTCCCCAACTCCAAGTGCAATGAAGATGTGAAAATAATAATGATATAACACCACGCAATTAAAACACAACAAAAGATGACATAATAAGACTATAGTAATCTGGGAAATTCCAAGAGATGGAGGAGACCAAGATCCCTTTATGAAAAATCACAAACACACACCTGCAACACGTGGAGTGACTGTAATTATGTGGGCTTGATTCTGTCTCGCTGAAAGACAGGATAAAGCTCACCTGTGTCTACCTCTACAACCTCTTTTTACAAACCTTGATAAACCACCAGGCCATCATTTTGAGAAATACTGCTCTCGGGTACATTGACTACAGTGTAGCTATTAGCACTTGATTATAGGTTTTAGGATTGTATTTAGAGGCTTCAATATAAAATTGATCACACTGTTTTATTTGTGCATGTTTTGAAATATGAATTTGCCTGGCATTCTAGACAGGGGCATTTTAAAAGCTCTCATCTTTGGCACTCCATTGCCGTTTTCATATAGATTTTCTGTTTGGCAATTTTATGAGAGTTGACTTACTACACAATTAGTGTAGCCAGTCCCTTTGCTCAAAGGGAATATGGGTTTATAGGAATCTTTTATTGTGTAATTCAAATACTCAACATTTTATATACTTACTGTTCACTTTATTTCAGCTCTATGAATGATGTTCTCCATATAAATAAATTCTTGGTTTCTATCAACCGATATAAAAAGTGGGGAAAAATCTAGTTTATTGGTAATAAAAATTAATGCCTTTACAACATCCATAATACTAAATCCAACATCTCTTATTTTTAGCATTTCTTAATTATACTAATAATGGTATGAATATAGAGGATTAGAGGTCCATGCTCTCTGACAGCTTGGATATAATTGGGAAGAGATTAACTTTATAAACTAGTGAATAGGTTTATAAACCTTGGTTTTTTTAATAGGACATTTTGGTAGTGTAGTGTTTTTTAAACATCCAATTTTCCATATGTTGGTTTGTTTTAATATTAATATTGTTTGCACATGTCTTTTCACAGATATCTTCTTCTTACATTTAATTGTATTCTTCCTTCTGATTGCTGAGAGTATATCTGAGAGTATATATTTCACTGAACATGAAATTCACCTGAGTGATTTTTTTTTTTTTGACATTGCTTTAGAGATGCAATTCTTCTATCAATTTTTACAGGAATACCAGGACAGTGTACTAGATAATACCTTTCTTTATTCTAGGGTTGAATATTCTTTTTTTGCTATAATCCGGCCCAGTGACTGGAATAGAATATCCTTTGCAGAATTTTCACTGTCATCCCACAAATCTTATTTGCAAAATAATTCTAGCGATTTAATGTGCATTAATCTGTGCAGAGATGACCTGTAAATATGGCTCTGTGCAAAGTCACTAAATAGAATATTGCAGTTTTCTTTATTTTGCCTTATGCTCAGTTTTGGGGGAAAAGTTTTATAATTAAATAACTAAAAAATCGGGATCCCTGGGTGGCGCAGTGGTTCGGCGCTTGCCTTTGGCCCAGGGCGCGATCCTGGAGACCCGGGATCGAATCCCACATCGGGCTCCCGGTGCATGGAGCCTGCTTCTCCCTCTGCCTGTGTCTCTGCCTCTCTCTCTCTCTGTGTGTGACTATCATAAATAAATAAAAATTCTTTAAAAATAAATAAATAAATAAATAAATAACTAAAAAATCTATTTGTTATCATTTGCCACATATTTCCCTTTCTGTATTGTTTGGGCTTTGTTTTTTTAACCTAGGACAAAAATATTTCATGATGTACTCTTCGTAGAAGGAATACGTTTTACCATAGATAAAGACTGAAATGTAGTTTCCACAATCCAAAGTAATTGAGAAATGATGCTTAGTCATATACCTACTTCCCTACTTACTTCATGTTCTATTTAGTTTCCTTGTATATTTTCCCATTTCTTCAAAAACATGAAAACTGAAAGTGGGGGGGAGCTTATTTTCAAAGTACATTAATTTACATAAACTATGGAGAAAATATCAGATCATTTCATCCTTTCATCATTCACTGCACTATTCATTTTTAAAGTGGCTATTAAGAGCCTCCTGTGTCTAGGGAACTGGTTTAATACGTATGAAAACGCAAAATCAAGTATGACAGTACCTTTGTTTCTAAGGAGGTGCAAGTTTTGAAAAATCTAAAAATACAACATTTATTACAGTTGTTTATAGGGAACATTGAAGTGGGAAGGAGAAAGAAAATGAATTTGACCTTCTTTCTACATAATAAAATTCAAGATTGCTCTTGCTATCCATTGGTGTCCTTATACCAACCACCCTACTCCAAGATCACCAGCCACCACTGAGCCCTTACCATAGTCTAAATTAAGTGCTGTTATTTGACACCCAGTTTTCTAACATCAAAATTATTTTGGGGCTATTTTAACTGATTTCCTATTTCTTCTCTTTGTGTAAAAAGGATGTTTTGTAAACATGTCTCGCTTGTGAATGATGTCTGGTAAAATCAAATTTAAGGGTAAACTTAATTAGATCCACAGATGGTGAAACATAATTGATGATAATATGTCAATATAAACTTGAAGTAACTGTTTCTAAAATTGTGTCAACACTAGGAATAAAATAACAGCATTATCAAGCACTGTACTTAAGTGCTTTGAAGAGTGTGAGGCAGTTAATTTCTAATTTCAGTTCGGATGTCCTAGACACAAGAAACTCCTTGGCTTATATGAGCAGCTTTTCCTCCATAGAGTAGGTATTCTGTTTCCCATCTGCTACAAGAATGAAAAAAAAAAGATAATTTTTCATGTTGATAACATATAAGCTATTCTTCTTATGAAAACTATATGGGGGATACCACCTGAGCAAGGGAGAAGAAAGAGTACATAACCTTTCCTTTGGATGATTTAGTGTCTGCTGTAATGAAATAACTTTGATTTTGTGAGTCCGTGTGCCAGCGGTCACCCCTCATTTGTATATGACAAGATGTGTATAAGTATGGGAAAAGTACTATTGGATGAAAAATGACCGGGCAAAATCTTTAAGGAAAGAAATATCAAGACTATTTTTAAAGTTTTAGGTGCAGTGGACTCGGACAACTACTATGAATGAAAACATGGAACTTTAAAATGCAATTAATCAGATTAGAAAAAACACAGCAAGCCACCAATTACAAAGTAACTACAACAACAACAATAGGTTCCAAGAAAAATAGATAATACTTTGCAATAGAATAAATTCCTCATTTATTGTCACATTTAATTTTAAGCATTTAAACATATTAAAGTCTCTCTTGATTACTAAGAGAAATCCTAAATAATCCTTTGAATATAAAGTAATTTACAATTTACTTCTCAAGATTTGTTTTCTAGGGTCAAATTCAATTAACCATAATGATAACAATAAAAGGAATAAAAATAATGGCTATCATTTGTGGCTGTCTACTGTAAACACATGCTGTAACTATATATATTCTGTACCATTTAAGGATACAAACATAGGAAAGCTAGTTTATTAATTCCTGTACAAGTAAGAAAACTGAAAATCTGGGCTAAATAAGTGACTTTTTTTTCAAGGAAACACACAGAAAAAGGAACTATGATTCAAATTCAAATCTATCTGATTAGGGATGCCTGGGTGGCTCATTGGTTCAATGTCTGCCTTCGGCCCAGGGCATGATCCTAGAGTTCTGGGATCAAGTCTCATATCAAGTCCCATATCCAGCTCCCTGTATGGAGCCTGCTTCTCCCTCTGACCTTGTCTCTGCTTCTCTCTCTGTGTCTCTCACAAATAATAAATAAAATCTTAAAAAAATATCTATTTTATGAAAGCTAATGTTTTTTAAAGCATCAGAATTCTAGTAACTTAGTAGAAAATTCATGTGTTGCCTGGATTTGGCTACTAAATATAATTGTCTAAAGACTGTGGCTATACTTTAACTTTGTGTGTGTGTGTGTGTGTGTGTGTGTTTAGTGCCCTCTTTCCTTGCTATTTAGCATCAAGTATACAATGCATAACTGTATCCCTTCATGTAAATGGGACAGAAACAAAAATTTCATCTATATATAGTTTGTATACCAACACACACACATCCCAATATAGACATAGTAATAAACAAATATTCAAATACAACAACTTTCTCATATATTCTTTCAATCACCATGGAAGACTGAAATTAGGTTGGATATCATACTGTTGGGAAGGTAAAATTTGGTTTGGCATACAATTATATCCTTGTTTTCCTAAAAATTATGTTGCATAAGGTTACTAATGCTCTAAGAATTTTTTTAATAAAGTGTCATTTGTGTTCCTTTCCATGTATAATGCATCAAAAGGTAAGGAAAAAAGATATTGAAGATTTGTGCCTAATTGTCATTTCAAAAAGTAGCTAATAATCCATATGAATAGCAGAAAACCAGTGGCTAACCCTCAGTTACTTGAAGTTTTGATCCTTCTTCTGTGTTCCCTTTTTCCAAACTTCTAGCACTGTTATTTTTCTTCTACTCATGTTAGTCTTCCTCCTTCTTCCTCTCTATTTTCTCCTTATGAAATTTCAAAATGTGTAGATATTTTATTCATCCACTTTTATCCATTACCAAGGCCTAGCATTAGTCTGCTAGAAAACTACAATGTTGATGACAAATATTGATGTATCTATTATCCCACATCAATCCAACTATATAAGCCCATAAAGGATAAAACAGGGGCACTTGGATGGCTTAGTCGGTTAAGCATCTACCTTCAGCACAGGTCATGATCCCGGGATCCTGGGCTCCAGCCCTGCATTGGGCTTCCTGTTCAGCAGGGAGTCAGCTTCTTTCTTTCTTCCTCTATCCTTCCCCACTGCCCTGCCTGTGCACACTCACTCTCTCTCAAATAAATAATACATTTTTTTAAAGAATAAAACAAAATAAACTATATAAATTTTACAGTGTGTTGCTGAAATTATTTCATTCTATATTATCTTTTCTGTTACTGGGTTCATATGTACATGTATATGCATGTTTGTGTATATATATCACTGTATTTTATATCTCTATTATATTGTACCAATCTCTATAAACTGACTCCATAGTTTGTCAAATCAAATTAATTTTTTTTCAAAAAACAAATTAGTTGGTATATCTATACTGGCATCAGCTTTTTATTAATAGGTTTCACAAAGTGGCTCACAATAACCTAATGTATTTGAGTACTAGAATTAAGTGTTTCTGAATATATAAAAAATCTGAATTATTGGAACTGAGAATGTTTGGAAGGTTCTGTAGACAAATGTGTTAGGATCGTGTAGAGCAATGGTATGTAGGAGTAGAAACTGTCAATGAATGACATCTGCAGCTTGTTCCAAATTAATAGACATTATGAGATTTAAAATCATTGAATAAACCATAGCACACCGAAGGCTGAGGGAAAATGTAAGTTAAAGTAAAATACTGAGACATTTTAAAAACTAAAATAGAGGAATGACATCAGCAAGATGGCCAAATAAGATTTCCCTTCCACATATCCCTTCTTCAACAATAATATGCCACCCGTCTATGCACAGAAGTGTCTTTGTGATCAAGAGAAAAGATTATGAAAGCCCCATATTCTCTAAAATCATAGAAAGCCATTTTGAGAAAACAGGTTCTTACCCAGAGGGCTGACTCACTGACCATGATCCTGGCTACAAATCCAGACACAGCTCTGCACTCTGGAGAACAGTTATACCTGTTTGGCTTTGTGTCTGTCACCAGCACCAGATGTCACGAGACCTGGGAGTCGTCATGACCACCTGTGCATCAGGTAATAGACATCCAGACATTGGTCCTGGCTTTGGCCCCTAACTTGGCCCATGAACTTGGCCCTCTAGTCCCTCTTAGCCATGATGCAGAAGCCTCTGGAGGTGAGCCCACCAAACTTTGCCAGATGGCAGATTATGGAAGGGTCCTGCCCATCTCACCTACAGTCCATGAGTCCCGGTGGTATAGGAACCATGCAACACACACTACTCCATTTATGTTGCTGAAGATCCTGAAGGGGCCCTATACTTTGTGTCAGCTTCCTCCCAGCTCCAGTCTTCAAGGGGGCCTGCTGGCATAGGGACCAAGACGGAGAAACCTCTGTCTATACCCTTGGAGATTCTGAAACAGCCTTATACATACCTTCAGCTTCCTGAAAGCCAGAGTTGGCCGTGGTGCCAGCCATTCTGAGGTCCAGATTCCCAGTAGGAGAAATTCATCTCCATCCCTAGAGATCCTGAAAGAGACTTACACTCAGCACCAGCCCCCTCTCAATCACACTTCATAATTAGGCCTGGTGGATCTGTGCCTCAATGACAGCTACGTAACTGGCTCCCATGCTGCATGACTGTTTCTGGAAGTCATCCCATCAGTGCAAGGAAAGGACAGGCAAAGAAGACTCAATTTGCAGAAACCAGTCTTTAAAAACTGGAAGACACATTTTCTCCTTTAAAGGCACTGGCCCTTGGGACACCTGAGTGGCTCAGTGGTTAAGCATCTGCCTGCGGCTCAGGGGATGATCCTGGGGTCCCGGGATCGAGTCCCACATCAGGATCCCTGTATGGAGCCTGCTTCTCCCTCTGCCTATGTCTCTGCCTCTCTCTGGGTCTCTCATGAGTAAATAAATAAAATCTTTATTAGAAAAAAGAAAGTTTTAAAAAATAAATAAAATAAATTTTTAAAAAGGCACTGGCACCAAGGCAAGTCTACCCACATCACAAAGAATCAGTCAAATAAGACAACACCAAAAGGAACTAATACGAGTGTAACTGATCTCAAAGAAGTCAAGATCTACAATTTGACTGACAAAGACTTTAATGTATTCATTCAACTAATATTTTTGTAGAACCTACTATGTACAGGCAATGTTTACAGGCTTATGTTCAAAGAATAACAATGCCTGGTTTTCCCTGCTATAAGGCTAGTGAGACACAGAAGACAATAAAACATAGTGTGAGGAGTGATATATGATCACATACGAAATCACCTAGCCCAGTGTGGATGGTCAGTGGTAAAATGATGTAAAGAACATGATTTCTAAGCTGACAGCTGAAGGATAAGTTGGCAAAGCCTAAATAAGAAAATACAAAAGAAAAAAAAAGAAAGAAGAAAGAAAGAAAGAAAGAAGAAGAAGAAAGAAAGAAAGAAAGAAAGAAAGAAAGAAAGAGAAAGAAAGAAAGAAAGAAAGAAAAGAAAGAAAGAAAGAAAGAAGAAAGAAGAAAGAAAGAAAGAAAATACAGGCATCATTTGTATAATAAGGAAGAGAGAAAGAAGAATATTAGAAGTATAGATGCCTATCTGTGCAAATGTAAATTATTATTCATTAATTCATTTATTCATTCACTCATTAGAATATTATTGGAAACTGATTACTTACTATATTGTTAGGGGTGGGCACTTGACAATTAAATATTCTCTCTGGGAGCAGGTAAATGAATTAAATTTTTTTTAAGACCAATTTATTTGAGAGAGAGAGAGAGAGAGAGAGAGAGCACACTGGGAGAGGGATAGAGGGAGGGGGAAAGAGTCTTTTAAGCAGACCCCACACTAAGCTCAGAACCCAATGAGAGGTGTGATGTCATGAATGTGAGATGATGTCATGAATGTGAGATCCCAACCTGAACCGAAACCAAGAGTTGGGTGCTTAACTGACTGTGCCACCCAGGGTCCCAGTGGATTAGAGATTTGGATATAAAACACTCTAAGAAGTACCTCACAGTTCAGATTTGTCCAATTCTAAGCTATTTCTGATTTTTACCTTATACTTCAGCTTGACATTTTAGAGATATTTTATTATGTGTTCCTTTCCTTTAGGTCTCATAACTGCGTCTTCAACATTGACATACTGGAAACTATTGTACTTGTTTCTTATAACCAAAGCTTGTTTGATATGCTTCTTTCTCTTGGACTTTTTTGCATTCTTTCTTAGCCATCATTTGCCTCTGCCCCATAGTACCACACACCCTCAGTGCTGTTTACAATGAGCTTCATCCTTCTCACTGTACAAAAAAAAAAAAACTTACAGAGACTAAGCAAACCTATTGGAGAAGGGTATGAACATAGCGTATGCTCACAAATTCCTTATAAGTTTCTTATTTATCCTTTTGTTCCCCAGAAGACTACTTGCACCTCCATGCCCTTTCCCCTGTATTTCTGGAGAGAATATATGATATTTGGAGGCTTATCACACTCTTTTGGCTTTAAATTTTTCCTTTTCTCCAAGTATTCAATAAATTTTTCTACTGCATTTCACATTTTAGCAGAACCTAATAGTTTCATCATAAATCCATCATTAAAAAAATAAATCCATCATTTTAGGAAAAAAAAATATCTCCACTTAGTTTTTAATGTTAACTCTGAAAATAAATAAGTCAATTAAATTAATTTATTTGAAAATAAATTGAAAACATAAACAAATCTGTAATTACTACTCTTTCATAAAAATGGAAATTGCGTCCTGAGAGTATCAGCACACAGTTGTTGGCTCAAATTGACAAAACACTTTCTATTATTGTTGCTGCTATTATTGTTGTTAATGTTCACTTCTTCACACTTTCTCATATGGAATATGACATATTGGATACTGAGAGTTTCTGCATAAGTGATTCCTTGAAAAATCTCATGTATTTCTATAGGACTTCCTAACATTTTAATAGCATTCTATTATTCCTCAAATAAAAAAGTTTCATGTGTATGTAAAACATTTTTCTTGACACTTTAAAGTGAAATGATTTTCTTTATAATTTGAGAACAAAATGCATATTTAAACAAACACAAATACTGACAGTGAAGGAGAGGAGTTTCTGAAGTTCAGATCACATTCTTTAAAAGAATATAGCACTCTATCTCAAAAAAGATACTTTAAAGTTTAAAAAACAACATGATTATTTATGAGGCTTTTAAACTAAATGTTATGACTAACTCTTACTATATATTTGTTCAAACTACTTATAAAAATCAGAGGGCTATTCAACCTACTTTTAAAGATCAGAGGACTGCCTCAATTGTTAAAAAATAAATATCAAGTATTCTTCATTTATATCTAAAAAGAAATAATATATTAAGAAGCCTGCATATTCTTTAAGAATTACTACTTAAGAAAAAAAATGCAATAGAAGAGTTTGCTATACAAATACAAAATACCTACATAAGTAGGAAAATAATTTATTATAAATAGAATCTAATGTAACTACTAGAATATGAATTAGACATTATCTATAATGTGAGTATTAATTAGACATTATCTATAATGTGACAATAACTTTGCAATTTCAAAAATAACACAAATTTTCAAAATAATGTCAACTTTCAAATTTGTTTAAATTTGGGCATTTTTTTGTTGTGTATTTTGTAATTTATTTTATATATTTTTGCTTAACTAAAGAGATCATGTCTCACTCTCATATATAACAAGCCATACTCAATGCTTTCACACTCATAGCCTATATTATTATATTCAATCACATATATATGTTGTTTATTTCTAATTTATCATGTGGAGACAATTATCCTAGAAATCTCTAGCTCTTATTTCTAGGATGAACCAATTAATTTCTAAGTTTACTGAAAGACCATCATATTGGGATTTTATTCTATCTTAGTCCTGGTTTATTTTTTAAATTTGAAAAGAACAGCTCATTGAAATAAAAATTACCTACAATAAAATGCACATATTATAAATGTACAGATTGATGGGTTTTGACAAAGCTGTGTAACATCTACCATAATTAATATATTGAACACTCCATCAGCCCTAGAATCTACCCAGAGCCAATTCCCCATTCTTTATTCCAGAAAATCACTTATTCGACTATCACAATAGACTAGTGTTGCTTATCTTAAAAGTGATATGAATATAATCATATAGCTATATAATTGTATAGTATTTTACAGATTAAATTATATCGATATGATATCTGTAGTTGTTTCAAAATTTAATTCTTGTATAGTATTACACTTAATGTGTATATCTACATGTGTTTATTTATTCACTTGTTTATGAACATTTGAATTTCATTTAATTTAGGGGTGTTAAAACTAAAGCTACAATGAACAATCATATATATTTTGTTGATATATTATCATTTATTAAGTAAATATCTAGGATTGGAGTTACTCTGGTATATGGTAAGTGCATATTTACATTTATAAGAAGTTGTAGAATTGCTTTCCAAATTGGTTGCACAATTTTAAATTTCTACCAATATATTAGCACTCTGGTTTCTGCACATCCTCATATCCTCTACAAAACTTGGTATTGTCCATCTTATTAAATTTTTGGCCATTCTAGTGAGTATGTAGTGGTATCTTACTGTGCTTTTAAAATGCATTTGCATTATTCCAATAAGTAAAATACTGAACAGTTTTCCTGGGTATATTAGTGATATGGACATTTATATGTGTCCATTTGTATGTATGGTCAGTTTACCTCTCTAAATACTTTCATTGTGTTTTTCTTCTTATCATTGACTTAAACATTTTCTTTAGATATTCAAGATAAAAGTTCTTGGCCATATATAATTATGTCAACAATTTATTCCAGTGTGGCTTTCCTTTTCTTTTTTTTTAATTTTAATTTAATTTTATTAATTGTATTTATTTTTAAAGATCTTATTTATTTATTCATGAGAGACACACACACAGAGAGCAGCAGAGAGATAGGCAGAGGGAGAATCAGGCTCCTCGCAGGAAGCACAATGTGGGACTTGATCCCCCCGAGCCGAAGCTAGATGCTCAACTGCTGAGCCACTCAGGCATCTCTCCTTTTCTTTTCTTTAATGGAAAATTTTTAAAAGTAACACTGCTGTTAAATTTAATGAAGTCCAATTTATCAATTTTGTCCTGCTTTACTGAGTGAATTGTATTGTGTGTATACATATATATGCATATGTATATGTATTTATGTACATGTGAGCCTATACATTTTTTTAAGATTTTATTTATTTATTCATGAGAGACAGAGAAGGGGAGAAGCAGGCTCCGTGCAGGGAGCCCAACGTGGGACTCCATCCGGGTCTCCAGGATCAGGCCCTGGACTGAAGGTGGTGCTAAACCGCTGAGCCACCGGGGCTGCCCAGGCCTACACATTTTAATACAGTATATAAGAATCCGCCTCAATTTACTAACCTGTAAAATGAAGATAATGATAGCATTCATTTTTTAGGATTTTTGGCATTAATGAGAAAAATGTATGTAAAATACTTTGAAAATAACCCAGTATATAATAAGCACTAAATAAATGTTAGTTATTATTATTGCTAAAAAAGTAAAAAATTCTAAGATTAATGCAATAAGACTTATGTGCATAAGAGTTTATAATAGATTATATACTTTTGACAATAACCATTGAAAGAGCGAACCAACAAATTAATTTGACAACACAGTTCTGAATCAGTTCTTATAATAAATCTAACAAAGCATGTCTAATGTATATATATATATATATTCTGAAAGCTACAGAAAATTAAGAAATGAAAGAATCTGTAAATAAACCAATAGATAAATTATCCTCATAAACAGAAGACTCAGTATTTTTAAGACTCAGTATTTTCAAGTTGTTAATTTTTTCAAAATGATTTATAGCTTAAATGCCATCCTATTCAAAATTATTTTCTGTTAAAAGAAGAATAAAGTTAGAAAACTTACAAACTTAACAGTATGATTTAATATATATAAAGTAAGACTGTGATCAAGGAAGTTTATCTTTAGCATAAAGACAGACTTATGGAAAATAGAACATAATAAATAGTTTAGAAATTTTTCCATGCATGATTTTTTTGAACAAAGTATTAAAGGAAAGCAATTGGGAAAATAGTCTTTTTAACAGATGTTACAATAACAATTAAACATCTCATGAGAAAAATAATTAAAATATATCTCAGCTTTTACCCTACATCATAAAAAGATAACATGAAATGAATTATGTACTTAATTATTATTATTATTTTTAATTCTAAAGAAAAATCTTTGTGATGCTGGGAAAAAAATCTTTCTGATACAAGGTAATCTAGAGACTTTTTTAGGACAAAATATAGTGCAATAAGTACAAGAAAGAAAAAAAAACAATATGCTGGATCCCACAAAATTTAAAACTTCTACTTTTTAAAACCACTGTTAAGAAAATAAAAAGATAAATCACTGAGAAGATGAACATTTTTCCAAAACATGCACCTGATAAAGGATCAATAAGCAGAATTCGGAAAGCTCTTACAATTAAATTAGAAGACTAAAAGCCAATTTATTAAAACTGAGCAAAAGGTTTAAATAAACAATTTACCAAAGAACAAAAATAGATGTCAAATAAACACACAAAAAGCCAAAATATCCAGCTATTAGTAAATAAAACTTATTGAGATACAATTTCATATTTACTAGAATGGCTAAAATTTACAAAACCAAGGACAAAAGCAACAAACAATATCTGACAATGATAGTATTCATGTAAAAGCAGAATCAGTAAAAATTTCATATATTGCTGGTAGAAATGCAAATGTCACATTGTGATAAAGGAAAATACATTGAGACAAAATCATATCCAGGGTTTTATGGGTTGGGAGTGGGAGGAGATTCACGACAAAAGCACATGAGGGAGGGAACTTCATGGAGTGATAAAAAGATCCTGAATCCCAATTGTGGTAGTGGTTACATAACTGTAACTATTTGCCAAAATTCATTGCATTGAATACCAATTAAAGAGTAAAGTTTACAGCATGTTAGTTATACCCTAGTAAACCTGACTTAAAAAAATTAAAGTAATAATATAATTTTTTCTTTCTTTTTACATACAAAAGGTTGTTTTTTTTTTTTTTGTCACCAGCAGAGTTGATTCAGCAGAACTGATTGCATGTGTATTTCTAATAGAAAAAGAATTAAAGAACAATATTGGCTAGAAGCAGTACTTTCATGCAAGAAGAAATGAAGACCATGATAAAGGTAAATACATAAGTACATATAAATAAACACTGACTATTTAAAACAAAAGCTAACTAGAATTCTTAAGACAATCTTTTAAGGAACTTCTTTAAAATTTATATGCATAAATACAATTTATAAAAATGGTAACAAAAAATTTAAAGATCTTAATTTTTAGAATTTTTAAAAAAGAAGTATTAAGCATAATTATATCAAAAAAGTAGCATCATTTTACATTGATAGCAGAATAATGAAATGAATTAACCAAACATTTCATAAGGGCAATCATATTCTGCTCCAAAACCTTTAAAATGTTGGCATATATTTTGAATTAGCATGAGCATATTTTCACATGGTATATTTAAAATATATATACAAAAATATCTAACAGCTGTAAGTATTTAATTAAATATTTAACATCTGTAGGTTAAAAATGTATCACTTTCTTGGTAACAGAAAAGGATGCTTGAAATTTATTAATTAGGGTATATTCATGTAATATATTTGCATAGCCTTTAGAAAACATTTGTCTACTTAGAATTTACCTTTTTTTGTGAAATTGCCTTAATATATTATAGGACAAAAAAATGCCTGAAATGTGAAGGAAGACATGAGTAATAAGGTACTAATGATGATGATACTATTAGAATATATAAGCTAGAATCACTAAAATTTTCCATTGGTAGGTGAATTTTCTAATTAAACTTAATGCAATATTTTCTTGTTTGCTTCAGATAAAGTGACTTAGGCTTAATAGAGATTAGGGATATGTGTCTTTCACAACATATGCTTTTGCCACAAAACAGAATTTGTACTTTCTTTTTTTGAAGATTTTATTTATTTATTCATGAGAGAGAGAGAGAGAGAGACAGGCAGAGGGAGAAGTAGGCTCCCTGCAAGGAGCCCCATGCAGGACTCAATCCCCGATCCCAGGATCATGACCTGAGCCGAAGGCAGAAGCTCAACCACTGAGCCACCCAGGGCATCCCTGCACAAAATTTTTACTTTCTAAAATGCAAGGTTCTCTATTATCTAGAATAATCAAGACCATGAAAAACACGTATTCTGACATAAAACTAGTTAAAGCCAATATATTCCAGATAAAGATCTAGAAAAACAAACCTCAGAGTAATAAGAGTTCAAGGGTGCTTTAGGATGCATGCAAAATGCATGCATATCACTTTCTTGGTAACAGAAAAGGATATTTGAAATATGGGACCAGACTCACACTGATTTTTTCATTGCTTCTGGTCCTATTCCAGTAACACAATAATGTACACATTGATATCCTTGCTGGGAAGCAGCATCATTTACTTTCTATTTTCTCATATCCTAGCTTTGCCTATTCCCTATTATTTTAAGAAACATTATTTTTTATCATCTTCTACAATTTCTAAATATTCTTAGGGAAATATTTTTAAAATTTAAAATGATCCATAGGTTTTAGTACTGTTGAAATAAAAGTGCTGTTTTAAATTTTTAATTAATAGTTATTATTTTGGGTTACATATGTTACCATCTCTGAAACTTCAAAGTAGCCTTAAGTGATACTTAATTGCCTATAAAAAATATTAGTCTTTTCTGTTTTAGCAGTCCAAGACATAGCCTTTGAATTGGGACATTAATAAAGAAATGAATTGATACTGGATGAAGTCAGCTTTACTCCCTACCCACTCTCTTCCCTCTCATTATGGAACCAAATAAAGAATTATGTGGCATTGAGCTCGGTTCGACTGAACTGAATTTCTTGATTAACTAGTATGGTCTTAGGTATCAATTTTAGAGGAATAATTCAAATTGTTAATAATAAGAATAATTAAAACCCTAAAAAAGAGACTAACATCAGAAATGACCCAAGGCATGAGAATCATTTGGCCATCTAAGACCTTGACTATAATGTTAGGTAGCAAGATCACAAGCTAGGTTCATGGAGTCAGGTAAAGTTGTTATATAGTAGTCAGTTCTTATGAGCACTTCCGTTTTAAGTTAATACAAGTTCAGTAATAATTGAAGAAGGCCGAATTTTACAAGGATTAAAGATGTGGTTCGTTTTAGCCTTCATGACTTAAATAACAGGTTCCTGTACCTGGACAAAATGTTCAAATAATTTCCAGTGATTGGTGCTGCAGCGTGCAATTTTAAGTTATTATCATGAACAAATAGTATGCTTCATGGTCTTCCTCTCATTCATCTGAACCTCATGCAGTAAACAAACACAATCTCTGATTAAGAGCCTCATGTTATACAAAAATATGAAGTAGGTCCCATGTTCATCCAAATTATACTCGTATCTGTTACAGCATATATCTAGTAAGCACGCATTACATCTTCTGCTCCTATAGAACACATCACTTATTTTTTAAGCTTATTAGTCAATCTCCTTACAAAACACTTGAAGTAGTGGATTATTATTTGTTGTTTTGCTTAACAGAACAAATAGTGTTTATAGCAGCAATTGATGAACAGATGTATTTCCTCAAGGAAATCTCAGTAAGGGCAAGAAACCAACAAGTATGGAGAGAGGGAATCTAGCTAGTTGCTAACAGAGAGGTTTGCAAAAGGTTTATGGGCACTATAGAGTAAGATCCTCTAAATGTTTCTGAGATGGGTGATCAGTTAGAGTGAAAAATTTACAGAGGGAGAAAGATCAATTCATGCTAAAACTTCATTGTAAAAAGTGATTTCTTAGACACAAAACATCAAAAAGCATATTCAGATAAATGAGCTATCTGCATGCCAATAAATACTGATAATATATTATAATATTTGTTTTAGAAATCATAGGAATGAAACTGAGATGTTAAGCAAGAGACAACAAAGACAATTCATTCACAGTTCACATGTCTGTGTTGTGCACTGAACCTGGTATTAGAGATCTGTGAACAAATAAGATAGACGTGTCCCTGTCTTCACAGAGCTTACAAAGTGGGAAGGACTGGGAATGTAGATACAGGAAAGGTTTTAAACAAATAATCATAAAAAACATGGTGTAAGGACATAAAGCTCTGATAAATGTAAGGTAGTTTTTGCAGCAACTAAAGGACCAGAAACGTTTTTCTATTGAAACAAGATCTCTTCTGAATTCTGTATCATTGTGTATTTATTGTGCATGCACAATTAATTAGAGATTATGTTATGCACATGAGAGATACAGAACTAAATTAGAATTTTAGAAAATTATTTTTTACAATGTTGACAAGAGAATGAAGGAAGATTTGAACCAAAGCTGAAATGCCATTTAGGAGGCAAATGCTACACAGCAGAAAAATTATAAGAGCCAAATCCAAGCCAGTTGCAGTAGCAACAAAGAGGAGTGTATTATTGATTTGAGAAACTGTTAAGAAGTAGAATTAATGTAACATATATATCAAGGTAGCATAAATTTTATTTTTGATATGTTTTACTCTCTTTAAAATGAAAATAGTCAATACTATCCAGGATAGAGAGAAATGGACACTCCTTTAGGTTGTATAAATTGTTGTATCTCTTTTGGGAAATATGTTGATAATATGTATGAAGAGTCTTCAAATTATTCATGCTCATTGACAGTCATTCTACTTTTAGGGATCAATCATATGGAAATAGATATAAATAAAACTGTCTTGCACAAAGAAGTTCAATAAAACATTATTTATAAGAGTAAAATAAATGGTAATTGCCTAAATGTTCAATTCAGTAAAAGTATTTCTTTAGTGTACAATTTTTAAAAAGTATATGTTTAGTAACATAAAGCAAAAACAAGATTACATGGCCTATAAAGTAAAGCTATTGAAAAATATGCCTAAAAAAAGAGACTGATGAAAGTTTTAAGTTTTAACTCTAGGTCATAAGATCATTTTATATTTTTTTCTTTTAAATTTATTGTCAATATAGTTGCACAGGAACATTTATTATGTTTGTAGTCAAAGAAAAGCTAAATTTACTTCATCCTTCTTAGGATGTGGTAACCCATTGCATGTAGTAGTAAGAAAGGATATTAATAATTAAACACACTTAGAAGATTTCTAGCTTTCTGGCTTGACAGAGATACTGTATGTTAAGGGGAAGGATGTATATAAATTTGAACTTGTTGAATCAAGCAGATTCAGAAAATTTCAAGAGAAACCAGTAAACATTAAAATGTGTCTAGGTAAGTACATATTTGAGAAACATGGACTCATGTATACATATTAGTCAAGGCCATGCCCTGAGATAATAAGCCATGCCCCAAGCTAATGCAGCTAAAGCAGTATGTATGAAATGAGAAAAAAAATGCCAAAGATGGACTTCTGGATGGTATAAACATTAACATGCAAGTAAAAAAAAAAAAAGAAAAGAAAAGAAAAGAAAAGAAAAGAAAAGAAAAGAAAAAAATTGAATCAGAGCAGATAATTTACTTATTTATTCAGATACCAATCAACTCATCAGTTTGCCATTTAACATATATTTTTAATTAACTATATGTCAAGGACTAGTCTAGACTCAGTAATATAAGAATTCAGCTTTAAGGAGTCAACTGTGGAGTTGGAGAGAAGAAATATAAACAGATTTTGCTAACTAGGTAATAGGTGAAGACTGCTCAAAATCACCAGAGAAGAATGAAGGAAGTCAAGAGAGAAAAGGCCTTCAAAGTATAAAGAGATCACTAGAAGTTCAACACTTAGAGAGAAATTCATTATTTTAAATACCAGAATATGCCTAATGGCTCGCTGCAACATAAAGTCACTGAGATACATATTATCTTTCAACTGTAATAATAGAAAAGTGTGGCAGAGTATAAAAGTTAAACAAGAGACAAAATAAGAATGGAAAGTAAGAAAGACATGCTTAAGTAGAGCAGTAGAGAAAGATCAAAGATAAAAGAGAGGTGACAATGTCCAGGAAGAGAGAATATGAAATGTTGAGAGGAAACTAAAAACCTTAACCTAAAAGACATACCAGTAGACTCAGTAGCCTAAAGACAATGAAAACATTAAAAAGTTAAGTTTCTATGAGGGCATGAGGGAGTTCATGACTTTATTTCTTTGAGACAAGTTAGGTGAATGAGAGGGATACTGAAAACAAGGATGGCTGTAGAAACAGAGTTGGAGAGTTAAAACATTTGAAGTAGCCACTTATAAGAAGGAAGAAGTGATGAAATATAGCTAGAAATGTTGAATGACTGAACTCTTTATATGTGAAAAGATACAAATTCACTCAAATATGATTTTTTAAATTATTCTCAGCAATTCATTTCTTAGAGTGTAGTAAACACAATAAGGGATTAGTTTGGTGGAAGGATTTACTGATATGGAAGACAAACTGACATCTAAGATTTCTGTTGAAGTAAATGATATATTTTAATTTAGTTTTTTAAAGTAGTCTGTACAAAAATTAATATCTTACTGGGAGTATTAAGGCATATTCACACAATTTTCCACTTCCACCTATGATGGAGTAATTAAAAAAAAATGTTCTCACCAAAAAACACTAGGGAAGCCAATTGATATACAAATCAAAACCAAAAAATAAGTAATTATTCTGATTGATAGTTTTGGAAGAATGCTATTACTAATAGAACACCAGAGAGAAGGGATGAGCAGAGGAAAGTCGATAGTCTGTAGCTAATCTTTCAAGTATTTACCAATACTGGTTTCATGGTGAAAGCAAGTAACTTTAGTAGTGGTATGACACCAAGAGTCAGAGAAGTCAACAGATTTGGTAATCAGTGATGCTAGAATGACCAAAAGAGATATTCAAGACAGGGCTATCAAGAAAGCCAGCGCATGCATGCACCAAGCTTCTGGTAAGAAATGAGGAATAAGGACAAAATTCTGATAAGTTTGAGGTTTTCTCCCTGAGAATGTGAATTATGAACTGCATAAATAAATAAATAAATAGATGTTGAAGATTAGTGTCGATATATTTCTCAGTCTTATTGTGTTAAAAGGACAAAAACTGGAGTTTATGAGCCTCTGAGGAAGTCTTAATAAATACATTAGTATTTTATTTAAAACAACTAAGTGGCTTCTTAATGGAAACCAGGATAAATGAAAGGTAAACTAATAATTAAAAAAAAACTAATAAATAGGACACAACATATACAATATCTGACATTTAATAACAAAGGCAGATTTTGATTAATTGAAAATATGTACTATAATGTTAAAGAAGCCACTAAATATACACACATACACACACACACACACATAGAGTTATATCTAACTGGTCATAAAAAATGAAATAATAAAAAATAGTTGTTTCCCCAAAAAAGGAAAACATGAGGAAAAAGGGAATGGAGAACACATAGAAAAAGTAGAAGGATGGTAGACTTAACCTAAAAGATATCATAATGGCTTTAGATGCAAATGATCTAAGGCAGAGATTGTCAAATTAGATAAAAAAGAAAGACTCAAATGTTCTGCTGATACAAATTTAAACGTAAATGAGATAAAAGAAAAGGATGGAAATGAATATATCATCCCAGCACTAATCAAAAGCTATTTTAATAACAAAGTAAAGTTCAGAACAACAAGATAGGGAAAGGAGGGTCAATTCATAATGAATAGAAGATCCATTCATCAAGATGATGTAACATTCTTAAATGTGTATGAACATAATAACAAAATCAGAAACACACGAAGCAAGAACTAATGATTTGGAAGGAGAAATTTAAAAATCCAGTATAACCTACTCCTATGTGATCCATGTGCCAAGGTATAAATCAAAGGAAAATTAGCATTTGAAATTAAATGAAAATAAAATACAACATATCAAAATGTGTAGGCTACCAATGAAGTTGAACTTAGAGGGACATTTATAGCAACACTTTTTTTAGAATAGAAGAAAGGTTTTAAATCAGTGACTTCTGCCTAATCATAATAAGACTACAAAGAAAATATAAATTCATTCAAGAAGCAGAACAAAACATAAATCCGAGAAAAAAGAAAGTAAATCTATGAAACTAAAAACTGGTTCTTAAAGAATATTAATAAAATTGACATGCATCTAGCCCCAGATTGATAAAAATAAAAAGAGACAAAAGAAATAACCAATACCCAGCCTCAGAAATAGCATCCTTATAGATTCAAATTTGTAGTTAACTTTCTCAGTATTACATTCCAACCCCAAATGGCTTCACTGGCCAATTCTATCAACATTTATGGGAGGACTGATACCAATACTACCATAATTATTTCAAGAAACTCTTCCTAGCTCATTTTATAGGCTAGCATTATACTCATATCAAAACCAGAAAAATACATTGGAAGTGAAAAAAATACACACCAATATGCATCATGAACATGGATAAAAATTTTTTTCAATAAATAAACCCAACAATAATTCTGAAATAAAAAGAGCACCATGACCAAGTCGAGTTTATCCTAGAAGTGAAGGTTGCTGTCACCTGCAATATTCAGTCATTGTAATTTACCATCGGTAGGCTAAAAAGAAATGATCATATGCTTAGCACAAAAAGAAACCGCTTTGTTCATATTGATCTCATTATCGATCTTATTGTTCATATTCCATAGGAAAAAAAGCATAAGTTTACACAAAGACCTGAATACAAATGACTAGAGCAGATTTAATTGTGTTGGCTAACCACATCTCACATGACCCATATGTCCATCAAGAGGTGAATGGATGAAAAATTTATGATAAATACACATAATAATATTAAATGCCATACTGCTGAATGATATTCAGCAATTAAGAGTAATGATTTACTAATACATGCAACAAAAATGGATGAATTCCCAAATAAGTAAGCTGAGTGAAAGAAGTCAGATAATAAAAAGCATTTATTTGATTTCATTTACATAAAAATCTAGAAGATGCAAACTAATCTACAGTGACACAATTAATTTCAGTGTTTGGGTTCATGGTGAGGGAATGGGAGAAATGATTTATAAAAGAATATAAGGGAAGTTTTGTGGGTGATAAAAAACGTTGATTCTGAGATTCTGGTGACTTTTTATGGATATTTGTAAGAGTTAAAACTCATAAGATTTTACATCTTAAATATGTGCAGTTTATTGTATGTAAATTATACTACAATAAAATGTTAAAAGTTGAGAAAACATCTAATGCATTTGTATACAACAGCAATGAGAAAATGTAAACTGACACCAGTTGCAATATCGTCAAAAACATCACATTCTAGGAATAAAACTATAATTCACAAGTCATTAACAAGGAAATCAAATATCTAAAGAAACAGAGAGATATATCCTCTCTGTGTGTATGTGTAAGTTTCCATTTTAAAGCAGATTTTTTTAAGGCAGATTTTTATGTAATCTGACAATTCAAATAGAAAAAGTGTAGCCAATGCAACCTTTATAAATTAAAAAAAATCTAGAGGATGGATAAAGGTATAAAGAATTGTATATTCAGCAAGCCTGTATGAAGGTCACACAAATAAATAATCATTGGCTAATGGAATACAGAGTTTATAAACAAATACTCATAATGCGGTGGGTAAAAGAATAATCTTTTAAGTAAATGGTTCTTGGTCAATTGAATATCCATTTGGAAAATAAGTGAAATTTACCTCACATCACATGAAAAAATTAATCCCAAAAGGATTTTAGATTTAACGTGAAAAAAAAAAAAAACATTTCAATTTCCAGAACATAACAAAAGAAAATAACTTTATAATTGCAAATAGGACACCAGAAAACATTAACTAAAAGATTGAAAATTTGAGTCACATTACAATGAACAGTGTTTGCTTGTTAAAAGACACCATTAGAGAATGAAAGTTAAGCCTCAGAGTTAGAGATGATACTGAATGTGTGTATCTTTCATTAAGGAGGATTTATGTCCTGAATATTTTTAAAATATAGCTTTTACAAATCAATGACAAGAGGATGGATGATTCCAACAAACATGGGCAAAACGTGAGTCAACACTTTAGTGTAAAAATATTGAAATCATTAAAAAAATAGAAAAGATTCTAGTCCATCAACCACTAATCATCAACCAAATTCATTCATCATGGGAATGTAAATTGATATAACCAATTTGTGTGGAGGTATGCTTTCATTTCTTTTTTTTTTTTTTTTCTAAGTAAGCTCTGTGTGCAATTTAGGGCTTAAGCTCACAACCCTGAGATCAAGAATTGTGTGTTCTACTGACTGAGCCAGCCAGGCACCTCTAGTATATATAACCGATTTGGAAAGCTTTTTGGCAATACTTACTAAGACATAAAATATTTATATTCTATGATACAGAATTTTCATTCTTCCAAAAACATCAAGTAGAAATTCATATATGTATTCACCAAAAGATGTACACCAAAATGATTACTATAGCACTATTTATGGCAGCCTCATCCTAGAAATAACCTAAGTCTATTAGTGGAAAAATAAGTTGCCATATAGTCTATTCATTCTATAGAATGTTATGTAAGTGATGGAAAAATAATCTGTCACTACACATTATAATATAACTTCACAAAAAGAAAACTGAGCTAAAGAAGACAGATACTAAGAACAACATGCTACGTAATTTGGTTTTAATGAAATCTAAAACGGTTAATAGTAATGTACAATTTTAAAAGTCACTATACCACAAAAACAGACAATGGAACAGAATAGAAAATCCAGAAATGGACCCACAACTCTATGGTCAACTAATCTTCAACAAAGCAGGAAAGAAATATCCAATGGAAAAAAGACAGTCTCTTCAACAAATGGTGTTGGGAGAACTGGATGGCAACACATAGACGAATGAAACTGGACCACTTCTTACACCATACACAAAAATAAATTCAAAATGTGAGACAGGAAACTATCAGAATCCTAGAGGAAAACACAGGCAGCAACCTCTTTGACATCAACCATGGCAACTTCTTACCAGATGCATCTCCAGAGGCAAGGGAAACAAAAGAAAAAAAATGAATTATTGGGACTTCATCAAGATAAAAAGCTTCTGCACAGCAAAGCAAATAATAAACTAAATTACACGACAACCTACCAAACAGGAGAAGATATTTGCAAATAACATTTCAGATAAAAGGTCAGTATCCAAAATCTATAAAGAACTTAATCGAACTCTATATCGTAAAAACAATCTAGTTATAAATGGGCAGAAGACATAAATAGATATTTCTCCAAAGAAGACATACAGATGGCTAGCAGACACATGAAAAGATGCTCAACACTCACCATCAGGGAAATACAAATCAAAACCACAATGAGATGTCACCTCACACCAGTCCGAATAGCTAAAATTAACAACACAGGAAATAACAGATCTTGGTGAGGATGTGGAGAAAGGGGCAACCCTCTGATATTTCTGGTGGGAATGCAAACTGTGCAGCCACTCTGGGAAACAGTAGGGAGGTTCCTCAAAAAGATAAAGAACTATCTTACCACCCAGCAATTGCACTACTAGGTATTTACCCAAAAGATACAAAAAAAAAAAAAAAAAAACCTTGAAGGGACACATGCACCCTGATGTTTATAGCAGCATTATCGACAATAGCCAAATTATGAAGAGCCCAAATGTCCACTGACTAACGAATGCCTAATGAAGATGTGGCACACACACACACACACACACACACACACACACTGGAATATTACTCAGCCATATTAATGCAATCTTGCCACTTGCCAAAACATGAATGGAGCTAGAGTGTATTATGCTAAGCAAAATAAGTCAGAGAAAGATAAACACCATAAGCAGGGGCTCCTGGCTGGCTCAGTTGTTTAGGCATCTGACTCTTGATTTCTACTCAGGTCATGATCTCAGGGTCATGGAATCCAGCCATGAGTCAAGCTCTGCACTCAGTGTGGCATCTGCTTGAGATTCTCTCTCTCCTTCTCCCTCTGCCCCCTCCCTGCTCAAGCTTGCTCTCTGTGTATTGGAAAATACAATTCTCTCTCTCTCTCTCTCTCTCTCTCTCTCTCTCTTTCTCTCTCTCTCTCTCAAATAAATAAAAACTTTAAAAGAAAAGGAAAAAAAAAAAAACCAAGGCAGATGAACATGGGAGAATAAAAAAAAAAAAAGAGGGAGGCAAACCATAAGAGATTCTTAACTATAGAGAACAAACTGAGGGTTGATTGGAGGGGAGGTAGGCAGAGGGATGGGCTAAATGGGTGATGGGTACTGAGAAGGGCACTTGTGGTGATGAGCACTGGGTATTATATGTAAGTGATGAATCACTAAGTTCTACTCCTGAAATTAGTATTACAGTATATGTTAACTAGCTAGAATTCAAATAAAAACTTGAAACACACATAAATAAATAAATAAATAAATACATAAATAACTTAATTAATAAATAAATAAAATATCACTATGTTGTTTACCTTTGGAGAAGGGGTAGCGACTGGAAAACTACTCCTGCGGTACTCTCAGTATTCTATTTCTTGATCTCAGCATGAGTCACAGTGATTCCATCACTTTGGGAAAATCTACCTATGATTTATGTGCTTTTTTGTATGTTTTAGTATAGCGTCACGTTCTTCAGTAAAACGCTTACCTAAAATAATTTTCAAACACATAGGTTAGTCTTCTCAGCAATTTTGAGTTGTAATACCTTTTCAAGCTCTAGAATTTTTTTCACAGAAAACTTGAAAGAAAAACTATGCAATTTAAACAATGCTAAAACATTCAGCAACAAATGCCAACAATTTTTTATGAAACATGTATATAAAAGCTTCCATAGTTATCATGTTACCGTGTATCCTTCAAAACATTGTTGCTTTTGAAAAAGTTTTACTTTGAAATATACTCTGGAAAAAAAATAGAAATATACCCTGATTTCTCTTAATCATAAAATTCTTATCCATTTCAGCAATTCATAATCTTTGGTCCAAGCTGATGAAACTTATTAACTGTTATAGCTTAATCACAAATGCAATTCCATCCCACCCTGGGTTATATTCAAAGTCTGTCAACTCAAAGTTCAAAGGGAAATTACGTTCACTATATGCAAACAATACATGGTTTTTAATAAAAAAACAAATTATGTCCTTAAAACAAGACTGTGACATACTGTTATGAAATATATGTAGATTAACCTAACTCCACAAAACAGAAGATATCCATTGACACATATACCTGTCATGTAGTATGAACATTAGTCTAGTAATTTTATTCTATTTTCTACACAAATGTTTTGGTGTCATATAAACAGGCTACATAATCATTTTAGCATTTTAACCTAAGTTTCTCCTTCATTACTAGGTACTAACAAAAGTAAATTAGAGAAACAAGTTTAACATTTTTCATATATTCTGGAGTATAAAAGCAGCCTTGGAAAATACAAAGCTTGCAGTTGACTCAAGGAAAGAATAAAATGTATTTTGATACTGTTCTAACTTTTTATAAGATTTCTTTAAAATCTCAAGGGTGAAGAGACTAAATTTCTTTTTCATTTTGAGATAATTTTATATCTGAACCAAATTCTAATATGTCCAAGATGCCTACAAAACACTTTTAAATCAACACAAACAACTATGCTAAGATCATAGCTGTCTTTCTTTTTTTGCGTGTTTGTTACAAAGTGTTTTTGTCACAGGAAATTTCCCTGTTTTCAGTTAAGGATTGTTTTCAAGGAGGATGAATTTTACTCAGTTTATTTCTACCCTAGAGAAGTTTCTTATGCAGATGTTTAGAAAATAATCGTGAAGTCTTGCTGTTTGTTCCCAGGGACTCTTTTAAGTAAACTTCTAATATCCTATAAAAGCAATAAGTAGAAAAGGTACAATTTATCTTTTGTATTGCCTAGGGATCAGATTGGTTTCTATATAACAGGGAGAAATGAAGGCAACATTTTAACCAGTTGAATGATTTAAGTTTTTTTCTGGCAGATATGACCTTGTTGATATCATTTTCATCTTTGGATCATCTGTGTAGTTGTCATTTCATTCCATGCCCCCTTTTAAAGTTTAATAGCGAAGCTATGTGGTCTATAGTTATTATATTTTTAAAAAATATATTTCTAGAAAACATATTGCTGCTTTACGAATTAGATAGCAACAAAAAGGACACAAATGAAATATATAAAACTTTACCTTTATTCTTTTACTATGGTGCAATAAAAAACCATAAGCATGCAAGATGCATTAATTGAGCTAAGCATACAGGTCTTTAATTCTATTGCTTACACTACAAATACTATCATGAACTTGTGTTGAGTGAATTTAGGCATATTTCATGATATCAATCTCCCGCACAAACTATATCTGTCATATAAAATCTCTGTGCTAAAGATTACATTCTTTTATATCTGTCCAGAAATTCAAAATCTACTAGTCTTTCAAGGTTGGTATCCACAAACATTCTTTCATAACCGTAACTGAAAGAAATATCTCCCTCCCCTAAGATGCCATAATATTTTATCAGTGTTTCCACCAGATTATCTAATATATAATCACTTACTGAAATAACATTTTAAAGCATCTTTACTGTTTTTATAGGCTAAGTATCCAAAGACTAGAAATCTGAGTCTGCAACTAAGTATATGATTCCTAAAATATTTTCACGTTTGTATTAGGTATTTATTGTTGCTATTGATTCATTGAATTAAACTTTTTTTTTTCCTTCAGTAGCTCATATATACACACTATACTATATGGAGAAATCACCTACTTGCTTCTAAAAAATAATGAGATTAAAAATGATAACTCAGGGTAATTTTATATATTTTCTATTATTAAAATGATGTGTTTTAGAAAAATAAAAATAAATAACATAAAATAAGATGTGTTTTGCATTCCAAAGATTAGATTTCTTATTTGATTTTAGGCTCACCCCTTCATCTAACATAGATGAAGTTAAGACTTCAATGATTTGGAATTCAAGAGAGACATAACCCTTTATCCCTCCCCATGTTTTTTCTCTTAAACCTTCCTCCTCTTACCTCTAATTTGACTCCAATAATGAAGACACAATACCCCTGGCCAGCAGAAAGGGCAGCTCTATCTGATCTACAATGTGTTTTGGTGATGCTGTGAAGACATAGTCAGGTGCCTTCAGTGAGGAAAGGAGGAGCTTGAAGTCCCCCTTGGTTAGAGTGGTATTAATATCCTTCGCTATTTTGGAAATGTTGTCCTCAGTGGTCTTTCCTTTGTCCCAAATTTCCTTTGTCAGATTTGTCCCAAATCTGACAAAGTGGTCAGATTTGTCAAAACAAACCCAATTCTTTCTTGAGAGGCAATCATGTGGCTTTTTGTCTCTACTAGCAGTTTCAAATCCCTAAAGCTTCTTAGCTTTCAAGATCTCATAAGTGTGGGATCCCTGGGTGGCGCAGCGGTTTGGCGCCTGCCTTTGGCCCAGGGCGCGATCCTGGAGACCCGGGATCGAGTCCCACGTCGGGCTCCCAGTGCATGGAGCCTGCTTCTCCCTCTGCTTGTGTCTCTGCGCCTCTCTCTCTCTCTTTCTCTCTGTGACTATCATAAATAAATAAAAATTAAAAAAAAAAAAAAAAAGATCTCATAAGTGTGCTAAACACTATCCAGAGTGCTTTTGGTTTTTGTTTGTTGTTGTTGTTGCTTTTGTTGTTGTTGTTGTTGTTGTTGTTCAATTACAGCAGTAGCAGACTGATGGGAATTTTATAACAAGAGTCAGGTATGAATCTCTTTGATGTGGGCTTTTGAGAATTGAGTCACTTTGAAGTCATCTGTGGGCTCTGTAATATCCTACTGCTTACAGATAAAGGGAAAGTGCATTAGCATTACTTTATAAATACATGTTACATGCTTATGTCACACATTTTGATACACATTATATGTTTATGTCACATGTTTTGTACGTGTTATACGAATGAGTGAAAGATGATAATCTATTAAATATTTATCACCACTCTGGGCCATATCCCAATTTTGCGGACTAAAAAACTATATATAATAGTTTAAGGGGCACCTGAGGGCTCAGTGGTTGAGTGTCTGCCTTTGGTTCAAGTCGTGATCCCGGGGTCCTGGGATCCAGTCCTGCATTGGGCTCTCTGCAGGGAGTCTGCTTCTCCCTCTGCCTGTGTCTCTGCCTCTCTCTCTCTGTCTCTCATGAATAAATAAATAAAACCATTTAAAAATTAGTTTGCAAAATTATGAATGTTACTTATGAAAGTAAATATTTAAAAGGATAAAATAAATTACAACAAAATATAAAAGTATTATGTATACCACAAGCATGCAATCTAGAAGAAAAAAGATACTGATTAACTTTCCAAAATAAGTGTATTTGTCATATTTTAATTATCCATTTTTTAAATTTTGTCTTCAGGTGAAAATACACTTTTAAAATAATATTCTAAAGAGAGAACAAAAGGAAAGTCGACCTTTTCCTTAGCAGAGTTGACTAATATTGCTTATTAGTATTGACGGCTTGAAGAAATTTATCTCAACTTTGCAGTTTTTTATTAGTAATGTGGTGTACTTTTTTCAGACCTTTCAAACATAAGGAAGCTACTTCAAGTGTTTTTATTATATACACTGCATATATATATTTTAAGGTATTTTAAATCTTTGTGTAGTGACAATTCTGAAATAATTTCTAATTACTGACGCCATTCTGCGGTATCTTCTTCAAATTGGATTATGAATTTTACATTATGACAACATAAGCTGCATTTCAATAAAAACTATGAAAGTTCATTTCACCTACCAAAGTTAAATAATTCCTCAAAATGAAGCTAGTATTGGTATTTTCATACGTGTTGTTTAGAGCCTATAAACTGTTTATTGCTTTACATATTACTTGCATATTCCTTCTGCATTTGCATCTTTAGTTTGGAGATATTCTAATTCTCATAATGTTCTTTACCTTTTGCTATGATTTTCATTATATCTAGTCTAGTGGCTATCATGATTCCATTCCATGTCTTTATAAATTGAACAGAAATATTTTTAGTTTCTATTTCATATTTAAGAGTTTTGACATTTCAAAGTTTATGAAATCTTCTTTCATCATTTAATGCTTTGAGTCTCAACTAGAACAGTTTTATCAATTACATTTTAATCTTGTACGGTCAGTATTCAAATACATATACATATATATTTACTCAAATACTATATACTGTATAGTTTATATATACACATGCCATATACACTCACATGGTATATATATGTATATATACTTGTATATAGACTATATCCGGGATCCCTGGGTGGCGCAGCGGTTTGGCGCCTGTCTTTGGCCCAGGGCGTGATCCTGGAGACCCGGGATCGAATCCCACGTCAGGTTCCCGGTGCATGGAGCCTGCTTCTCCCTCTGCCTGTATCTCTGCCTCTCTCTCTCTCTCTGTGTGACTATCATAAATAAATAAAAATTAAAAAAAAATTTTAGACTATATCCATATGCTCTATATTTATATTTCTATAAAATATACATAAGTTTATAAAAACACCAATTTATCAAAATATATAAATGACATATATATGTCTCTATCTCTCCCTCTCTCTCTCTCTCTATATATATATATATATACTCATGAAAGTAAATATCTACTTTCTTATATATATTTACTATATATATATATACATATATATATATATAGAGAGAGAGAGATCAAGTGAGTATATAAATTATATGCTATAAATATTGGAGGGATCCTTACAAATAAGAGACCCTGAAGATTGAGATTCATTACCATCAAGGTCGATCTGTCCAAAATAATGTGTTTTTCTTTCACAAATGATGACACCACATTTATATTACATTAGTGAAAATGATGTGAAAGTATATTTTTAAAATTCTGTCATATATATATACCATACATTTTGATAACTCAGATAGGTTGTAAAATTACTTATTCACTATTCATTTACTTAAAAAATATAAATTCACACACATGTGTGCTCTAATTAAGTGTTAAATAAATGAACATGGTCCTGGTGGGAGACAGAAAGTACACAATACGATGGTTTATGTTAAAATAATTTATAATAAGTTATAATTGCTATGAAAGTAAAAGCAGGTGATATGAAAGAAAATTGATAAATAATGAAAGAGAATTAGGCAGATTTAGACTGCATGTGTGGTGATAGCTCCTGGGGTAAAATGATATTTAAGCTCATAAAATAAATAGTAGGAACTAATAAGCATGTATTATATGATACTTATTTCTGTATATTATGACGAATAAAATAATATATTTTGGTGCAGCACCTCCATAATGGCAGAAAAAACATCAACAGAACATCTCCTCATCAAAACAACAATTTCACTACTGAAAATTATAAAATAAAATCATTTAAGGCCTGTGGGAAATGTCCTAAAAGAATACAGTCAATGGAGAATCATTCATTTAATCTACAAAATTTCAGTGACAGCAGCAAGAGCATCTGTGGCATGTGAAGCATACACAAGGTGCTCTATTGGGGTTAGGTATGGCCAAGAAGATGGAGTCTCTTTCACTTCTCACCTTCTAGTCTGGTACTGCCATTTCAACCTGAGAAGGACAGGTTTCCAACATTCTCAACATCATGTAGTAGAAACTTTACTTCGAGCAGTTGCAGCTATGAAGGTGAAGTCTCTGATACCCTATCCTGCCTTTTACCTGTAAGGGCAGGAGCTCTACTCTAGCCATAGCAGATTGAGCTTTAGGATACATATTTCAAACCAGCTATTTTTTTTTAAAAATTCATTTTATTTAAATACATTTAATTGACATATAGTGCATTATTAGTTTCAGGAGTAGAATTTAGTGATTCATCAGTTGCCTATAACAACCAGTGCCCATTATATTGCATGCCCTTCTTAATCCCCATCATCCAGTTACCCCATCCTCCACCCACTTCCCCTTCAGCAACCCTGTTTGTTTCCTAGAGTTGAGTCTCATGGTTTATTTCCCTCTTTGATTTTCCTTATCTTATTTTCCTCTATCTTCCCCTATGTTCATCTGTTTTGTTTCTTGAATTCCATATAGGAGCGAAATCATATGATAATTGTCTTTATCTGACTGACTTATTTTACTTAGCATAATACTCTCTGGTTATATCCATGTCATTGCAAGTATAAAAAGTTCACTCTTAATTATGATTGAGTAATATTTCATTGTAAATATATACCACATCGTCTTTAGCCATCCATCTGTCAGTGGACATCTAGGCTCTCTCCATAGTTTGGCTATTGTGGATGTTGCTGCTACAAACATCGGAGTGCATGTGCCCCTTCAAATCACTATGCTTATATCCTTTGGATAAATACCTAGTAGTGCAATTTCTCGGTCATAGTGTAATTCTATTTTTAATTTTTTGAAGAACCTCCATAATGTTTCCCAGAGTGGCTGTACCAGTTTTCATTTCATTCCCATCAACAGTGTAAGAGAGTTCCCCTTTCTCCATATCCTCACTAATATGTCATTTCCTACCTTGTCCATTTTAGCCATTCTGACACGTGTGAGGTGGTATCTCGTTGTGGTTTTGATTTGTATTTCCCTGATGCCAGGTGATGCTGAGCATTTTTTCATGTGTCTATTAGCCAGACATATGTCTTCTTCAGAGTAATGTCTGTTTGTGGCTTCTGTCCACTTCTTGCCTGGAGTTTTCATTTTTTTTTTTTTTTTGAGGTGTTGAGTTTGATAACTTCTTTTTAGATTTTGGATACTAACCTTCTATTGAATACGTCATTTGCAAATATCTTCTTCCATTCTCTTGGTTGTCTTTTAGTTTTGTTGTTTCCTTTTCCAGGCAAAAGCTTTTTATCTTGACAAAGTCCCAAGAGTTCATTTGCTTTTCTTTCCTTTGCCTCTGGAGACATGTCTAGCAAGAAACTGATGCAGTTGAGATCAAAGAGGTTGCTGCCTATGATCCCTCTCCTAGTAAGCTCATTTGTGAGTATTAGTATGTTCTCAACTAGTGTTCAAATGATTCTCTCCAGAGGAACATCATTGGGTGATATCATATCTGTGCTCCTAGAGGAAATAGGGTGGGGTTGAGTTCCACCTTGTGTAAGGCCACTGAGATACCCCACAAGTAACTGGGCAGATATACTGTGTCATGTGAGGGTAAAGGCAAATTGCAACTCTGCTACTACTTATTTCTGATGTTATAACAAATTAATTCTTAATTCCATCTGTAATTTTAATTTACCCTGGCCAGGCAATCTAACAACATATTGACAGATTTTGCAGATTAGTGGGTATATTCTCCAGTATTTAATAAGCCTATGTTCGAAAATTATAAACATGCACTTTATTTCTTTCATTTGTTTATGAGCATCCTGCTTCTGTTCCATTTATAAACTTGTCAAAGTTGGTCTATTTTGTTAATGTTAAAAAACTGTTTTTATATCCTATACATTGATTTATTTGATATGTAGGCTAACTCTAACTCAGAGTATATTGTTCTTTACCTCTGTTTTATAATTTTGGATAGTGAACTCATTATTTTGGACCACACTCTGAGGAAAAAAAAAAAAACTTCTCATCCCTCTGAGATAATAGTTCTTGCTCCCCCCCCCCCCCCCCCGCCAACTCCTTGCTAGCAAATTCTTTCCATTTTCCTTATTGCCTCTCTGTGTTAATTATTTTATTTTCTTAGCTTCTTACTGAGCATAAAGCCTTTCATGGATGCTAAATATAGATATTTATCTCAATTCAACCTCCTACTTATGTTCAAAGTCTCAATTCCTGTCCCAAATGAGACATCAAAACTTAAGCTTCTTCATTCCTACAATTATCTGCTAGCATTATGAAATATGCAGGGTATTTAGTGTTCTTCTTTTTTAATCTTGATTTTAATCCATGGAAATTTCCCTTAGTTTCTCTGAAAATTTTCTACTCATTTAGTAGGATTTTCTGAAGTATTCCTAAATGTTTGTAGTAAGAGAGTTTTCAAGTTGTAATATCTCATATGGCCTCTTCTTATAAATTTATGAATTTTTGGTATTTAAAGAGTCTTCTAAATAGAGAAAAGAGAATTATTACTAATAGTTGACAGTGAAACCCCTATTTATCAATTTGCTATGTATACGTTACATACTTTAGATACTTTAATCCTCACCTCCTGTAAAATATGTATATTACTCCAGTTTTTTCAGATAAGAAACCTGTGGCTTATTGACATTAATTGGAAATTCTAATTTAGGTTGGCTTGATTCCATCCATTCAATCATTCATGCATGCATTCAACCATTTATTTAACAATATGTGCAGAGTCTAGAGGGAGAGATGGATATAAAACAAAAGTAATTGAAACATAATTATCTAATTGTAGTTGTAATGATAACTATGAAAACAGATTGTAGTTTGCAATGAGAGCTTATGGCCACGTGTGTCATCAAGGGAGACTTTCCCTAAGGAAGTAATGTTAAACACTGACATAAAATTTGTATCAGTACAGACTATATTAAGGTTGTATGTATGTACATGGTGTGTGTGTGTGTGTGTGTGTGTGTGTGTGTGTGTGTGTGTTTGAGAAAGGATGTGTGGGGGAATGAGAAAGAAAGAGAGATGCGTGAGGAAAAATATGAGGGTGCTAACTTTGGTATGTAAAGGCATTTTTAGACTATGACATGAAAATCTCAAAAGCCCACTCAGAAAGCCATAGAAGGAGGATTGTATATAAAAATGAAGAATCCAGGCTGAAGCCAAAACACGTTGGACCTCGCAAGTCATGTTAAAAGCATTAAGAAGATACTGAGTGTTTTGGGGACGACTTGGAGGCACAGTCAGTGAAGTGTCTGACTCTTGGTTTTGGTGAGGTCATGATCTCATGGTCATGGGAACCAACCCTGAGTCAGGCTCCATGATCAGTGTGAAGTCTGCTTGATTTTCCCTTCCTCTTGCTCTGCTCCTCCCACTTGTGCTCTCTCTGTCAGAGAAATAAATCTTTCTTTTTAAGAAGATATTGAAAGTTTTTATTGGAGCAAATGTACAGGGAAGGGTAATATGCTTTAATTTTTTATTGTCCAAGCTAAACCTAGAACTTTCTCTTTTAATAGTCAGTTGAGATAAGCATTATTAAGTATTATGGCCTTCAAAACTGGGGGTTTGGAATTCCAGTCATCCTTAAAATTACAGCCATATACTGGGTAAGCCATACACTGGGCAAATATGAGAAAGACATTACAACTTAAATAAATTAAAGCTTTCAAATAGGAAGAAAGGATATGAAAATTAATGGAGAAATTTTGACTAGCTATATTAGAGTTTAGGTACATGTGAGAATAAACTAGTTTAAATATCAATTGAGAGCTAGTTAGGATGTTTCTTCTTTTTCATTATGACAAGGAGTGCTTCAATAAACATTCTCATATCACTCTTCTTATACACGTGTGAGAATTTTTCAAGAGTAGTCACTTAGAAATGAAATTTAAAGGTCATAGAATACATGCATTTTGACTTTCTGTTATAATTAAATTCTATCCAAAATAATTTAACAAATATACACTCCTATCATCAATGAGATCTCATTTTCACAATTTTAAGAACATTGTCTTTATCATTCAATAAAGATATCAAAGGGGTTACAATTATGTAGTCACATTAAGGGCAAAATAGACACATATCAACTCCAGAAATTGCTAATCCAAAATCAAGACAGGTATGATATCTCTACTCTCTTATTTTTCTTTTACCATGATCTAAGAATTTGGCAAAAAATAGTGGCTATCTACTGGAAGTGGAGGGAGAAATGGAATTTGGGGAAATGGAAATAAAGCTCCTGAGGTACCCCTACATCTTCTCAATTCAATCTTTAGACTTGGATTCACCCAAGATGAAAGTGATGTTTTAGGTATTCTAAGTGTACGAACAGTTCCTTTATTTGATAGTGCAGGCACAAAACCTTATGACGTGGGTGCTATTATTCTTCTAATTTTATGATGAGAAAAGAGGCATATATATGTTACAAATTTTCTGAAAGTCACAGAATTTATTAATCCTTGACACCGGAACATGCAAACTGTCTGGAGAACCCAGGTATAAAATAGCTATGTGTTGATATCTTCCAGGATGAAAGACTTATTAATTACCAAAGTGAAACTATTTTTGTAGCTGGGTATGACCAGATAATGTAATATTTTCTAAGAGCTCTAAAAATAGCACAGGTTTCATCTGGGGACCAAAGAAGAATAAGTATGAAGATTTATAGGTATTAAAAACGGGTGGAGGGTATTTGTTTTATGATAACATATTTAGTTTCTGTACTTTCAATGTAATAGTTAAATATTTCCTTCAATTCAGTTTTGGGCTACTCAGGCTGCCCCTGGCTTGAGAATTATCTTAAAGCACCATGAACTGAAATGTTTCCTGTGAGAAGTGATGCTGGTCTGTAAAGACTGTAGACATGTTGGTAGGTACTATAGCTGAGATGGCAGCTATGTGATTAGAAAAAGAACCGCTTTAGTTTTATCAAAGAAGCTGTTTCAATTAGATGTCTGCAGGAAGAAATCTCTGAGGAAATTATGCAGTAGCATCTTGGGAAAATCAATTAGAGCATCCCTTAACCTTAACTACCAATGACAGATAAAGACAATATTAGTCAAGCAGGTATTTCTTGACCTGTATCATTGTTCTCTCTTAGAGCTGGATCCCTACAGAAACTAGAGGTAGTCCAATTGGGGATGGGTGGAGGAAAAACACAAAGAGGAAATAAAGCAAGCCTGCCCTATACCTTTACTGAAAGTTTTGTAACTTGAAGCATTGCCAAGCTAGGAGAGAATAAACTATTTTTTTTACATGAAATATGAGTTCTTCAGCATTAGAATGAAGTAGAAATTTTATTTAAACTTTAGGGACTATTATGTTATCGGAGGGTGACTAAAAAGTTATGGGAACTATCTAAATGTTCATTTAAGGAATTATGGAACACTAGACTTATAAAATAGTTTTGAACGGATATTGGGGAAAAATAGTAACATTTTCTATTTGCATCCCATAGAGCTGCATTCTTTGAATAGTTATATGTAGATAAATATATAAAGAGAGAGACAGATAAAAGATAAGTAAAGAGAAAAATATATTTTTTTTTGGACACAAAATACGAAGTTATTTTAACTGCATTAACTTAATTGAAAAAGTATTAACTAAAAATGGTTATGAACTATACCATAAAGTAAAACAGGCAATTTCCACAGAAAGTAGAGAGAGTTAAAACCAGTCTCTATTCTCAATGTAGTAAAAAGAATACAAATTGTAAAATAGGGGAAAAAAAACTAATTCTGGAAATTTTAATAAAAAATAAATTTTAACATTAAAAACAAGTATGTCAGAAAATAATCCAAGCCAAAATTACAAAATTACAAAATGTCAATGAAACAAATACAATGAAAAAATTCATGGGTCACAATATAAAATAAAACCATGCTTTGATGAATTACTTTTCAAAGTAATGCTATATAAAATAAGTAAATAAGTAAATAAATACCAATTTAGTAGATGGTAACAAAATGAAGGCTATACAAAAATAATAAAAATAATAAATAAAGATGAAGTTAGAAATTAATAAAATATAAAATATAAGATTAGATACTTTTTAACATTCCACAAGAAGTATAAATGAAATGAAACGGATCTAATAAATAATGAAACTAGATCTACTTGTGGCAATACGTATGATAAATAAATTATGTAATTCTGAAAATGTGTCAGTATAATTTATAAAAACACAGACTTCAGGATTTTGTTTCTTTCTGGGAAAAGGAGTAAGGGTATCCGATACATTTATAATATTTTGGGTTTTTTTAATTAAGAAGGCAAAATTCAGTATCTGTTTCACTTGAGTAGTGGCATGGGATATGTTGATTATATTATGTTATGTGATTTATATATTACTTAATTAAAATATATGTTTCCTCATTAAAATATAAAACAATGAAATCAAAGGAAACTGAATAAATTAAATTATTTACTATCTGCCATTGAAAAGAAAGTTGGTATGGTACAGTCACTGCATGAATAAACACTGCACTCATACGAACACATGTCTGCTAAAATTGCTAAAGCCAGGGAAAAAAACATAGGTACTTACATAAGTAAAGTCTACCAAATTTCAAGAAGATTACCAGTTGATACTGTTTAACTTTGTTTTACAGGAGGGCATTAAGAGGTTAGCAAACTTCCAATACTAGAATATTCTCCATTATAACATCTCTATAGAGTAGAACACAGAAAATAACTACACAATTCTCATGTATGAATGCTAAGTTTTAGAAAAATAGTGAATATTAAAATTATCTGGACAATGAAATAAAGCAATGAGGCAAATGTTTTGCCATGCATGTGAAAAAATATTCAGGTTCCTTAAGATATACACATATAAGTATATATCCATATATATACATACTTATGAATGTGTATATATGCATATTAGCACACAATAATGTTTCCTGATACATGCAGGAAAGACTAGGAAGAAAATAGACGTTTCATTGTAAACTCCAGTATACCATTTTTGTTCTGTTCATGTGTTTCTTTTTCTATTAATGCATTATTAGCCAACTTTTAAAAGCTAAAATATTTCAAATTACAAAAAAAAAAAAATAAGAAAACAACAACAAGCCATCATTTACTAAGAATGAAAGGAACAAGGAAAGAGGCTGATTCAATCAAGACAGGACTATAAGTAAATATCTTTCTTAGGGTAATATAAGCGAGGTTAAATTCAAAAAGACTCTTTTGAGCATATTTAATTACTTAAATTTGGAAGTAGTATCAACAAATGAACACACCTGGACCATTTTTTTCTTGATTCTGTTCTAAGAAAATATATGAACAATCATCTGTACCATCTGCTGCGGACCATCTGTTGAGGGAAGGGAGTGGACACACTGGTGTTATATTTGTTTAACAAAACACTATTTTAAAAATACTACTGAGCTGGCAAACACACGGAGGAAAAAAAGAGTTTGGAGAATTGCTACCTAGCACAAAGAAAAGGTTATAATTTCCATCAGAATAATCTACAAAGCTATCACCTAACTTTTCAAATAATAAGTGACAGGTAAAGGTGATATTGGTAGAAAATTGAGTCAATTTATCAAGGGCAGATTTTCAGAGAGTTTTATTTTTCAAATAACTGGCACATTTAAAAGATAGCTATAGTGAAATTGTACTTATCTAAAAAATACTACTAAAAATAGCACTTTAGGAAATTAATTTTTATCAGTGAATCCATGGAAGTTTCATTTTTATCAATTCATTTTCCTTTTTTCTTTTCAAAATAGATTCATATTCTCCACTTTAATTAAGAGAAAAAATATGAAAGAGTGGATAATAATGGAGAATTTTACCTGCTGTTTCCACTGACTGAAAAACAAGTAAATCTAGCAAATAACCTTCTACAAATGAGAACATTCCAACAATATATCAGTTTAGTACCTAGGAACCGGTAGAAAAATTATCTTCTAATAAGTGAGAAAGTTAAAAGGGCTTTAAATTGAAAATCACCTTAAAGTCATATTTATAATTTGATTATCGAAAATATGTAATGATTTTCTACATTGTTTATTTTCTATATTTTAGACCATTTCAGGTGGTTTACATTACATCATAGAATTTAATAATATGCAAGGGACCATGAGAAGAAAGTGAAATTTTTCTTTGAAAAGGATAAAAAATGAAAATATGTTATTTGTTAAAACATTTACACATATTTCTTTAAGTCATAGACTTTCAAAGAAGTTAAAAAAAGAATCTTTTAATAAGATGATTTGAGAGCAACAGCATTTATATTTTTGCTTTTAAAAACAGAGAACAACTTATCAAATAGTATCTTCACTGGAACTCTAGTATATCAAATTTTTTTAAAATTGAGTCAGCCTGGCCTCATATGTGACTAGCAAGGTCTCTAAAAACATCACTTCAAAACTAGTATAATTGATAAATCAGGCAAATTTCAGGTGGCTGAAATTTTCTTCTTAATTTTAAAGTCTACTTATTATTTTTACAATTTATTTTTTCTTAGCCTCATTCACTTTCCCAGCTACAAAAATGTGATTTTTTATTTAAACACTTCAATACAGCTCTTCTGGGTAGTGTAATGGTTGACCATCTAGTGGCCACTTCCTGGGAAATTTTCACTTTTTTTTTTTATTTGTCATGTTTATGATATCTGAAACTTTTTTATGCAAGAATTTAAATTTTTTTCTTCCTGTTCCTATTCACTACAAGCTTTTTATTTATACTTCCCCTTTTGTTACCTTTAAACTTTACAGTTGGCTCTACTTCCTTTTTTCAAACCTTTCCTTAAACCTTTTCCTTCTTACTTTACAAATTCAGGATATATTTTCAACAGTATTTATGTCTATTTATAACCATCTGTATTCTGATGACTTTATAATTTTGCAGTCTATGAAAGGTTACAACATAAATATATCATGGCAACTCCAATTCAAGTGAATGTATTATCTACTCCTGAAAATTTATTAGCCCACGTATTTTGTTTGACTTCAATAAAAAGCTACTTCTACCATTTGCATAAAAGTGTTTTCCCAATAACCTATGCATTTGTTTTAACCTATGCATGTGCTTTTCTTTATCAGTATTTTTTAAATAAAATATCAACTTAAAATATGGTAAATAACCCCCCACAGATCCTAAATTTGACTAAAAAATATCAGAATGAACTCATAATGTATTTTAATAAGAATAGTTACTCTAGTTGCTCTATACTGAGAAGACCCAGTAACCTAGTAGCCATGATAACGTCCAGTGTCTTAATTATGGTGTCTAAATACCACTTTCTATTTAAAAAAGTTAGGAACCCTAATAGAAATGGCTGATAAATACACTGAGACAGAATATTTAGAAGGTGTATCTGGAGTATAATCATACAATAAGAAAAAAAAAGCCATAAAAACTACTATCATATGTAAAGGAATTAAGAAATATGAAGAAACTGACACAGGCTAAAAAGCAGGATGAGATTTTTTTCAATAACAATAGTGAATGTAATATATTTAACCATAACACATTAATTAAGTCTGTGTTTGCAATAATTAAAAAAAACAAATAAAATAAAGCCTGTTTGGTCACTTTCAGGTCATGCTAGTGATGTTACTAGATATTTTAAAAACAGATAAATAAAGGTGGTGGTGGTGGTAAAGATTCAGACATTTATCTTCCTTCATTGTTAGAAACTTCAAGGTCAAACAAGAACTAATGAGAATTTTCTCCCTATAGAAATACTCTTGGGGCGCCCACATCACTCAGTTGGTTAAGCTACCAACTCTTAATTTCTGCTCAGGTCATGACTTCAGGGTCGTGAAATCGAGTCCTGCATTGGCTTCTCAGCAAAGTCTGCTTAAAATACTCTCTCCTTCTCCCTGTGCCCTGCCCCATGCTTCTCTCTCTCTCTCTCTCTCTCTCTCAAATTAATTAATTAATTAATTAATTAAAGCTTAAAAGAATAGTCTAGCTAGAAAGTGCAAAGGGAATGATACTAGAATATTTTCACTTCACAATCCCGAATGAAATCATTGTTCTATGCAACAATAAATAATGACTACTTAATGAGGAAAGGGAGGCTCAGGATATATTTTAAGCAAAGTAAAGCCATTTTGGTTTTAGGCTGACCCTTAACCTGAAAGTTAGCGGGTCATAAAAAGAGTAACAACATCTGACTCAGGGAAAATCATAAGACCCTCACCCCCCATGGCAGTAAAAGCCACATAGGCTGGACATTCTTAAAATTGCTGTTTGTAGGTACGTTCACAACCCTAAGATAGTGTGAACCCCTCCCTATAAGCTTAGATAAGTTTTTAAAAACTTATGAAACACTTTGTTAGAGGCGAAATAGGATCCTCTTCATCTGGGAAGGAGAGATGACTACTTTGTGAAGTAGCCACTTTCTTACTTATATACTTATAAATCTTTGTCCCTTCCTTTACATGGCTTGCTCTTGAATTATTTCTCATGCAAAGCCAAGAACTCTGTTGGAGGCTAAGGGCCCGAGGCGCTCTTAGGGGTCTCACCCTGTCCAGCATTATGTATATCATATAAACAGAGAAAATGAGATATTGCATACCTTCTCTTTATTTTTTTAAATTTTTATTTATTTATTCATGAGACACACACACAGAGAGAGAGAGAGAGAGAGAGAGAGAGAGGCAGAGACATAGGCAGAGGGAGAAGTGGGTTCCCTGTGAGCAGCCTGATGCAGGACTCCATCCCAGACCCCAGGATCATGCTCAACTGCTGAGCCACCCAGGCACCCTGCGTACCTTCTCTTTAAACTGCATAAATAAATCTCACCTGAATCTGACCAAGCCTCAAGAACTAATTGCCAGGAAACAGAAAGTAAAAGGCCAGAGGAATGTTTTAAATAAAACCAGGCACATGCAAAATCCAGAAAGTGGGAATGTCATTACAACATTATTTAACAGATAAATTACAAAGAAAAAAAAGGGGAGAGAGGGAGAGGAAATAGCTATTAATAAGAGACTTCAGATATGAAACACTGAAAATATACATACTTTGTTACTTGCTTGAATCCAATAAATAAACTGTAAAATAAAGAGACAATGACAGAGATTTGAACACTTACTAAATATTTCATGACATTAAAGAACTATTTCTTTACGTACGATAATGTTGTTTTGAGACTTTAAGATTATACATAAATTTTAAACATAAATAATGAAATACTTCTATTGATTACATAATATTATGTCTGGGATTTGTTTAAAATAATTTAGGAGGAGGGTACCTGGGGGGCTCAGTGGTTGAGCATCTATCTGTCTTTAGCTCAGGTCGTGATCCCCGGGTCCTAGAATCGAGTCCTGCATTGGGCTCCTCATAGGGAGCTGACTTCTCCCTCTGCCTGTGTCTCTGCTTCACTCTCTGTGTCTCTCATGAATAAATAAATAAAATCTTTAAAAAATAATAATATGTCACTATTCATGGAGTTTTCTTGAAACTTTTCATAAAATTTAAAATAGTACCATTCTATATAGAGAGAATAGAAACATTTAGAGGAATAGGAAAAATGTTTTAAACATTTTATATATATTCAAAGAAGTTTGAGAGGATATTATGCCCCCCAAAAAAACAGTAACAGTTTATTAAGAAAGAAAAATTAGAAAATGAAGCAGTTTCCGGAAACTTAAAAAAACAAATTAACATGATTCTGAAATTAAAAATAAATGGAAGAAAACATCTTGTTTTGACTGGATAATTTAAATTATAGCCCCCCAAAAATAAAACCTGTTATTTATAAAGCCAACTGAAGAAATTATACAAATATAGAAAAAGTTTCAAAAAAAAAAAAGAAAAAAAGAAAAAAAGAAAAAGTTTCAAACACAATAAATATATGATTAAAAAAAAAACAGTAAAAAACAGGTCCAAGAGATTCATCATCCATATTACCAGAATTCCAAAACAAGAACTAAAATAATGGATTATTAAGGGGATGGTGCATTATTAATGAAAAGAAGAACTCTTCCGGAGTTGATGCCTCTCCATTTTTTATCTCAGACATATCCATCTCTGTGGCTCTAGCTCTAAATGAAAAATGTATATCTGCACATGGGTAAACCATAATCATCTGAACCTTAGTATAACCTAGAATGGAGTTGACTCTGTTTAGGCAAAAACATATTAACAAATTTTACAGAGTCCACTATTCATGAGTATGAGTTTCAGTCATTTAAAGGTATGATTCTAAATTTTCTAAACTGTGCGACCTTGGAAAAATAATTTAATATCTCTGAGCCTCAGATGTAAATAAAAAAAACATTTATGGAAACTTTCTCATAGAGTTCTTATAAACTTTAAATGAAAGAATGAAAGCAAAATCTATAGCACTGATTTTAAAACATATGAAGAGGATAATATAATCATAGCTGTGTTGCAGTATTTTCTATTTTTCTCCTCCTTCTTCTCCTTCTCCTTCTTTTTTTAAGTAGTGGAGGCCAATGCAGGGTTCAAACTCACAACCCTGAGATCAAGACTTAAGGTGAGGAATGCCTAAGTGACTCAGTGGTTGAGCATCTGCTTTGGGCTCAGGGCACGATCTGGGGGCCCTGGGATGGCGTCCCCACATTGAGCTCCCCACAGAGAGCCTGCTTCTCCTTTTGCTTGTGTCTTTGCCTCCCTTTCTTTGTCTCTCATGAATAGATAAATAAAATCTTAAAAAAAAAAAAAATACCTGAGTTGAGATCAAGTCAGATGCTCAACCGACTGAGCAACCCAGGCACCCCTCAT